>NW_027623415.1:0-10069 GCF_034508935.2 Berghia stephanieae
ATTCGGTGAAAAGTACCTGGCCGTTAAAAGCTTTGTCTCTTCGAAAAAATTGTAATATCGCCTAATGGGCGTCATGCCCCTCGTTCTCATGTTACATGTTGCGTTGCAGGGATCCTTTGTAAAGCGTTTGGCAAATTTAGTGGTATCTTTATTTTTATATAGATTAATATTAACAGACACAGGAAAAGGACAGACTGCACAAGAGGGACAGTGGGGGCTCAGAATCCAAAAACAAAAAAAAAACAAAGTCTGAATCAAATTATTTAAACAATTCTGTTTTGGTGTGGGCTGAAGAAGGGGTTTGGCCGAAACACTCAGTTTTTTACGGTATTTTTTTTTGCTTTTGTTTTGAGGCGGTTATATTCTTTTTTTATCAAAAACGTTTTTATAATTAGCCCTGACACAGATATTATGACATTGGCAATGAACGTCAAAGCATCGAACGATAACAAATAAGGAACCACCATGTGAAAGAATCCCTGAAACAAACCGCGACCTATCGATGCTATAGATAGTTCGAAGATGACCCCACTCAGGTCTTTGTTACTGTTTTGGCCATCCGCGTTTAGGGAGTAAAATGCTCACTGAACTGTATAACCTGACTATAAACGATCATGGTAACACACCGTTTTGTGTTTTGGGGCCCGTTAAAATCCGGATGGCAAAGTTATGAGCTTCTTAGCCAAGCGCATACTATCTATACGTTTAAAGTAAAATACCCCAAATATCTGCCAGCCGGGATATAACGTACCAACATACAAAAAAAGTGTAACCTTACCGTTTATAGCCCTGACTGGTAGAATTTAGTGAGAACTACTCATTAAAATGGGGCTACTGGCTAAAAACATAACAAAGAGCTGAGTGACGTAAAGTTCGTTCCATCTAAATATATTAAAAAGTTTTCGATTAACATGGGGTGTGTTTTATCAGATCAATAAATGTTTGGGATGGGGTTGAGGAGAAGATGACCTGTCCAACGGATAGAAAACGCTGTGATGACCACATTTCATTGTCCTCCATGCATTGGAGTTAAGGCCTTTCTTGCATTTCCACCAATAGGATTCGATTGTCTATTGTCACGTCCGCCCAGCAACCAGCAGCTTGGTTCTAAACAAAGAAATCTGTAATTTTTATTTTTTATTGCTTGATAGAAATTTTCACATATGTCATTGATCAGAAAGTATAAAAAGTCAAAACATGATCATATTTATAATTTTTTCCCTCTGGATACACTTTCTTTCTCGTCGAAGAAGTAATTTTAAGGACTTTCCCATGTTTAGAACCAGTTACTAAGTTACTATGCGTCATTATGAGGGAAGTGACGTTACGACTTTTTAACCCTATTCTCAGACCGCACACGACCATGCAAGTCATTTCATTTTTTGACGGGTGCCGAGAGTCGTGAGGGGAACCACAGTAGCATACCATAATGGATAAATGAAAAACCATACCAAATCATATACGACAACCAGTTGAGCCATATGGCTCAAAGATTGGAACAGGGTTCGGGGGTGGTGGGGAAATTAATTTACGATATTGGTGGTCCGAGGTCATGTGAGTTCGAAGCACATAGAACTAGAGGGAACCCCGTTTAAGACTAATAAATACATATTATCATTTATATAAAGCATTTCCACGGATAAACCATGCTCAATACGCTTCACATTTATTTCCCCAACAGGTCATATGGAACTTATTTCCATTTCATACAGTACCAATGACCTGTAAGGCGTCCACTTCGTACTATCATTTCTTACAATATCCGTCACTGCCTTTAGACAAGTACTCATTCATACCTTAGTCGAGTGGGGCAATGTGTAAAGTACCTTACCCAAGGAAACAACAAGGGGACCAGAATTTTGGCGAACACTATTCACCCTTCGGGCCACTCGTTAAATTTACATTGCTTGACTTTTGTTATTATTATTATTAATATTATTAATATTATTATTAATTATATTATTATTATTATTATTATTATTATTATTATTATTATTTATTATTATTATTATTTTATTATTATTATTATCATCTTTATTATTATATTATTATTATTATTATTATTATTATATTATTATTATTATTATTATTATTATTATTATGAATGTATGATGATGATGATGATGTGATGATGATGATGATTATTATTATTATTTATTATCATTTATTATTATTATTCATCATCATCATCATCATCATTATTATTATTATAATTATTTTTATTATTAATATTATTATTATTATTATATTATTATTATTATTATTATAATTATTATTATTATGATGATGATGATGATGATGATGATCATCATCATCATCACATCATCATCATCATCATCATCATCATAATCATTATTATTATTATTTTATTATTATCATCATCATCATCTCATCATCCATCATCATTATCCACCCTTTCATCTTCATCTTTCATCATCATCATCATCATCATCATCATCTTCTTATATCATATCCCCCATATCTCATCATCATCATTCATCATTTATCATTATCATCATCATCATCATCATCATCATCATCATCATACATCATCATCATCTTCTTCAGCATTTTGGGTGACGTTTGGGTTCGATTGTTTGACCTCCCAAATAAGAATTGGGTAATGTAATTAATGTTTTTGTCATTAAATTGAAGCTTACATTCAACTCCACATTATTATTTATTACTTATAAGGATTGTGAATGTATAACACAACAATAGACACTTAGATAACCACGCCTCTCGGACAGTCGTCATAATGTAAACAATGAAATGATTGGTAAAACATAAAAACTACACATGTTTTACTATCGACGGCATGTGTCAATTAAAATACCCACTGGACTACCGCTTTTGAATAAAACAAAATAGAAATCTATGTGTAAACTTAAATGTCTATAGATAAGTTTGAAGTTGACGTCACTGGCGTCTTTGGGTTTTTGTTTTTTGCCATCCACGTTTTGAGTATTTTTCACTATACTGTATAAAGTATGCGCTTGGCAAAGAAGCTCATAACATTGCCATCTGGAAGTATAACGGACCAACACACAAAACTATTTTGTATCCATGAACGTTAATAGTCGGGTTAATACAGTTCAGTGAGCATTACTCATAAACGCGGATGGCAAAAACATCAGCAAAGACCTGAGTGACGTCATCTTTGAACTATCTATTAACCAGACTATAAACTATCATGGTTACACACAGTTTTGTGTGTTTGGCCAGTTATACTTCCGGATGGCGATGTGTGAACTTCTTAACCAAGTGCATACTATCTATAACATGATCGAGCAATCGTGTGATAACTAGTCACCCATTTGGCGGTATGAAAACAATTACAATCATCAGAGAAAGGTCAATTCATTCACGTATTGTTTATAAACAACCAACTATGCTTGTCCGAGCACGTGTGAAGTTGTACCACAAATTCCATGATTTGATTGGTTCAAATATCTAGACTACTGGTTAATAGTTTTACATTTTTTTCTTGCACGCTAAGTTAATAAGATTATAAATATTGTTGTAAGCGCAGGAACCGTGTAGATATCTATAATAATTGTCGACATTTTATGATTGTCTTGAGACGACATACACTCATTTGCAGGTCTGATAACCAAATGGGAGCGATCTATATTCATGTTTTTGTCCAACCAGGTCATCAATCACATGATTTGTTGCTGTCCAACGATTGGATATATTTTAACTCGCTCGAGTTCAATTTGTTCGATTTTCTATGCACATGAACTCGAGAGAGTTAACACATGTAAACACGCTGCTTTGTTGATGAAAATTTGTAAACATACCCATGTGTCAAGCTGAAAGTAAATGACCAGTCGTGATGTTAGATATTTAAAAGCTGTGAGAACTTTTAACTATGTCGGTCAATTTGAGCACATTTTACAAATGTGACTGACCAATGACCTCGAGCACAAGGAAAGATAAAAAAGATTCTGCCCATTCCTTATGGCTCATTGTTGTAATGGAAATCTTGAATTTTTAAATGACTCAAAATATTGTCCGTTACAACAATGTTAAACTTGGCTCACAAGTGGGTTCGGCCTGAACCTGAATCACGCACCGTCTGGAGAGATTTTATCATCACAAGTGTTCATCAGTGTTGCCCAACTGTGACATTGTATCGATATCACATTCATCAGTCTTGCCCAACTGTGACATTGTATCGATATCACAATTCATCAGTCTTGCCCAACTGTGACATTGTATCGATATCACATTCATCAGTGTTGCCCCCCGTGACATTGAAAACGAATAAATTTCATCATCTTGCCCAATGTGACATGTATCGATATCAAATTCACGCTTGCCCAAGTGACATTGATCGATATCACATCACAGTGTTGCCCAACGTAATTGTATCGATATCCATTCTCTTTTCCCCAACTGTGGACATTGTATCGATACACATTCATCGTTTTGCCAACTGTGACTTGTATCGATATCACATTCTCAGGTTCCCAACTGTGAATTGTATCGATATCACATTCTAGTCTTCCCCAACTGGCATTGTTTCGATTCACATTCATCTCTTGCCCAACGTATTTTTGTACGAAATATATTCATCAGTCTTGCCCAAACTGGACATTGTATCTGACTAACGTATTTCCCAAAAAATGTTCGAAGAGACTCCCAGGTCTTTGTTATTTTTTTTTGCCATCCCGAAATGATAATGCCACGAACGTTTTAAACCCCGTCATAAACTTTCTTTTGATACACAAAAATTTTTTGTGTTGGTCCTTTATACGCCCGGATGGCAATGTTTAAGTTCTTAGCCAAGCGCATATTTCCCTGAACGTTAAATCGGGTAAAACTTTCAGGGCATTACTCTTGAACGGGGGTGTCAAAAAACAAAAACAAAGCCCGAGGACGTCCTTCGCCCATAATAATGTATGCGTTTGGGCAAGAAGCTCAAACATTCCCATCCGGAAGTTAAAGGGACCACACACAAACCTGGTTCCTGAACTTTTTTAAGTGGGGGTTAAATACAGTTCAGGAACAGCTCAAAAACGGGGAGGGCAAAAAACAATAAAAAAACCCCGAGTGACGTCAACTTAAACTTCAAGATGGTAAATACAGTTTATTTTAATTTACTCAAAAACGGGATGAAAAAAAAAAATAACAAAAACAAAGCCCGAGTGACATCAATTTTCATTTATCAAATAGAATAGTTTGGGCTAGAAGCTCAAAATATTGCCATCCGAAGTAAACAGCCCAACAAAAAAAACCCGTGCAGCCATGAACTTTTATAATCGGGATAACACAGTTAAGTGAAAATTACTCAAAAATGTAGGCAAAAAAAAAATAATAACAAAGACCCAGGGCATAAACTTCGTTCTATCATAAAAATTTGAAACTGCCTTTGGGTCAAGTGAAACAATCCCTATTTGTTTTAAAAAATAAACACGTTTTTTTTATGGAGATCCTTAGCACACAATGGGATTCAAATTTGATGTCACGTCCGCCCCGCAACCCGCCCTTGATTCAAACAAAGAAACCGGGACTTTTTATTCTTCAGCGGGTAGAACTTTTCACATATATGTTATTAAAAAAAAAAAAAGGGGAAAACTGATCAATTAAATGTTTTTCTCCCCGGGGTACACTTTTTTGCCCGGAGGAGTATTTCTAAGGGGCCGCCATTGTTCCGATATTTGAACAATTTTCAAAATTCATACGTCTACGAGGTAAAGACGTCACGCCGAAGCGATAGCAATGTGGGCCAAAAAGTCGGTAAAAGAAAAAAAACGAGCCCCATTTCTTCCCTCTCTGCATTTATTTAGCAGGAGGGAAATTCATTTAAAATTGGAGGAAAACCCCCCGTTTTTTTAATCTCGGAACGTTTGAATGCCAACCCAAATTTTGTCTAAACACGAATGTAAACATCATTTTTTTATTAATTTACAGGTTCTCACTTAAGAAAAGCTTGAACAAACCCCTTTTATTAAATTTTTGGGCAAAGAAATTTGGTTTGAATTCGAAAAGCAAATTGATTGGGGCTGTTGACAAGACTAACGCACTGCATAATTTGAGAAAATAAAATAACACGTAAAAAAATGTTTCCCCACAAAACTCGTCCTTAAAAATATGGGTCGTTTAAATTAATCCTGTCTATCAAACTGAAAACCCCGGGTTGGGGGGTGGTGGTTTTAAGTTTTTGACAAAGATCTTTAACAAAATCGATCTTTTTAAAAGGGACGAATTTTCTGGCCAAAATGTTACATTTTTTTCTGAGTGGCTAAAACAAACCCAGTGTTAGCTTTTGGCATTAATGTTATTTGCTTATAAGAACAAAAAAAAAAAAAAAAAAGAAAAAAAAAATTGTACAAAATACTTGTCGACATTTATTTTCTATCCTTTTATCGTTTGAGTGTTTAAATAATATAACCTTACATTTTTGCTCTTTGGAATTCCGGGTGTTCCCAACTGCTGACAAGCTTTCGAGTGCCGTTGGAACAAATTTGAAATCCAAAAAACGAGTGGAAGAAATCTTTTATTCTACCCCTCAATCGATCCCCATTTTGCATTATTAAAAGACAATTTCAAAAATATTTAATGATACTTCTTTTTTTTTTTCAAAAAAACAAATTTTAGTAAATTTGACCCTTGGAAACTGACGCACAAATCATTTTTGTAAAATTTTATTCTTTTATGTTATTATTTAGGGAGAGGGGTTTGGAATATACCTTGTAAGAAAAATATTAAACAGTCACTCCTTTACAGCCCCGGGGTTTATTGTGGGTTTTCTATAATTTTGAAGTAAAAGGGGATCGGGTGCTGTGGTTGGATTGACTTGGGTCGTTTGATGTTTAGTTAGAATTGTATTGTAAAGGTTAATGGGAGGGTGATAAAATGATGGCGATGATGGTGAGATGATGATGAGAAAATGATGATGATGATGAGATGATGATGGTGAGAGAGATGAGAATGATGATGAAATGAGAGATGAGAGATGACGACGACGACGACAACTTGGGGAAAAAGGTGTTGACATAAAGTAATAAAAAGTTCATATAGGGTATAAACCAAAACACCAGATGACCAGGTTAATAAGAATGACCTGACAACAATCCCCAAGCCTTATCCATTAACTTTTCCTTACCAGCTTTTTTCAGAATTTTACTGGAAACTTCATAAACACCCAAAAAAAAATACTTTTTTCAAAAGACTAGCAAGGATTTTTAAAATATTCTATTTTTTGTTCACAAAAAGATTTTTGAAAACACGAGTGGGAGTTTATACCCATAAAAAAAAAAGGTTCAATAAAAAAAAAAATGTTGACTCTTCATAACAAATGGGGGAGGGGGGAGGGAAGGGGAAAGAAGAAGAGGAAGAAGAAAGGAGGAGAAGAAGAAAAAAGAAAAAGAAGAAGAAGAAAAGAAGAAGAAGAAGAAGAAGAAGAAAGAAAAAGAAGAAGAAAAAGAAAAAAAGAAAATAAGAAGAAGAAGAAAGAAGAAGAAGAAGAAGAAGAAGAAGAAGAAGAAAAAAGAAGAAGGAGGGGGAGGAGGGGAGGAGGAGGGGAGGGGAGGAGGGGGAGGGGGAGGAAGAACAAGAAGAAGAAGAAAAAAAAAGAAAAAGAAAAAGAAAAAAAGAAGAAAAAGAAAAAGAAAAAGAAGAAGAAGAAGAAGAAAAGAGATGAAAAAGAAGAAAAGAAGAAAAAGAAGAGAAGAAGAAGAAGAAGAAGAAAAAAGGAAGTGAAAAAGAAATGAAAGGAACAAAACGACCCTGTTGATTATGATGAGACGACGAAACGGATGAGATAGCTACGTAATGTCTGCGACGATAGTAAAATGTTGATATAGATTTTTAATCCGTTCATCGAGTACCCCGGGGTTTTAAATAAAAATGGGAAGTGATAGTTTCCCAAAACCCCTTTTCCATTCTGTCGTACTCTGGAAAAACAACATTTAAAAAAATTTTGGGCCCGGGAAAATCGCCTCAAATATCGATCCCCAAAAATTTCCCCCGTCTTGGCAAAAAACCCCAAACGGAAATTTGGAAATATTCCTTGGTTTTTAGTTTTAGATTTTTGACAAAATGGGGGTCATTTAATCGGAGATTTAACAGGGGTTTCCGATTAATTTCAGGCATTTGCCAAATGGAAAAAAAAATCTGCCAAAATCCCCAAAAAAATGCCAAAAAGTATTTTTTAAAGTACCCCCTTTTAAAAGTCTCGTTTTGTTAAACAAAAAATTTTTCAAGGGCCCATTTCATAATTTTTTTTTTTCCATTTCCAAGTTTAAAACAAACACTAAAGCATAAAAATTGCCAGGAAAAAGTGGGTAGCCCATCATTCACCCTAGGGCCCGGAAAAAAAATCGCCAAAATTTTGCCCAAAAACAAACGATTTTTCTCTGCCGACGACTCAAATTCGGCAAAAAAAGGACATTTGTCAGAAAATCGCCAAAAGCAACCCTGAATTTTAAAAACGAGTTTTTGGCCCAAAAGTTTTAAAAGTGTTTTTCATGACTGTAGCATTAAGGGTCCCTTACAAATCCTTCCTAAATTGCTGCGTGCCCCTCTGTGAGTGGAATGGCCCAAGCAATCAACTGTCCATTTGGCCCCCAAGGGAGGGTCTGCGTGATCAATTTCTTTTCCGAGGCAGTACAGCTCTCCCCTCGTGGCTGTCACCCCCGTCCATTTATGGTCTTTATTCCCTATGTGGGACCCATAGCGGCATGCAATTTTTGAAAATTTTTGTTAATTTAAAAGGCCATTAGGAGGACAACGGTATATAAACGGGTCTGATAGCCGTACTTTATGGCTTGGTTTAACTTTTTTTTAAAATGTAAACTTTTCTTTGGGTTTTTGAGGTTTTTCCAAAAACAACAAGAGCCCAAAATTATTTGGGTTATAAAAACCTGTAGATAAGTCACGTTGATGTGAAAGACACATTCTTAAACCGAATTTTACTTTCCAAAAATGTGCATTATGTTTTGCAAGTTAAATAATTCCCTTAAAAAAGCTCAGGGGTTAATACCCATTTCACAAAGTAAAAGTCGTCTGCGTATCGCAATTTAATTATTAAGCACCTCTCTAGCTGGGTACCATCACACTTAAAGTTCATTAGGGGGGCTAGTGGGCTTGTGGATGACACTCGCTTTGGGATGAAGGGTCCGGGGTTCGAGCCGCCGCTCGACGCTAGTTGATCCTTGAAAAGGCTCTTTACTTAATTTTCCCCGTAATCAGGTAAAAAAGATACCGGGCCTTAACGCGTTGTCTTAGTCCCAAAAAATTGAAATTCGCCCCAAAAGCGGCATTTCCGCCTACATGTTAAAAAGTTCTGTTTACCCGGGACCCCCTTTTAAAGGTTTTAGACTTTAGTTTTTTTGCGCAAAAAAGTTCAATTAGGGGAGCAAGTAAAGATGGCCGGGTTTTTTTAACCCAAAAGCGCCCATTACCGGTTAATGAATTGAATTGAATGGATTTTATATAAAGCAATAACCCTAAAATGTGCTCAAGCCCTTTCAAGGGGGTATTACCAACGGCAACACGTGGGATTTTTAAAAGAAACATGACGAGCCTGTTGGCTATTCCCCTTTTTTCCGCAACGACAACGCTGTAACGGCCGGTTTCCCTTTTTCACATGAGTACGGTGAAGAATGTGAGTGAAAAGCCCCTTTCCCAAAACGAATATGCGCCGATGAGGGTCGAACTAGGGCCTTCCCCTCCGAAAGCGAGAGTCAACACTTGACCCCATAGCCACATGGTTAAGCAAAGTCTCGATTGCACTCGACTTTCTAAAATTAAAGACTAGAAGCTTTACAGCCTTCTAACGACGCCTTTGACATGGCTACTGCCTTCTCTGAAAAAAACGTTTTTGAATTTGGGCCAGAAAACTCCCTTTAAAAAAACGACTAATTAAAAGACAAACAGAACTTTTAGATTTAAAATTTTTTTTTAAACGAGCTTTTCTATAGCCAATAACCATAAATGACTCAAAACAATTACAAAGGCCCGACCAACAAAAACGAACATGGAACGAGCAGACCCGTTAGGCGATAATACCATTTTTCCACAGAGACAACGTGTTTGGGGCCCGGGAAAACCAAATTAA
>NW_027623416.1:0-10062 GCF_034508935.2 Berghia stephanieae
AAATTTAAAAATTAAAGGGAAAAAATTGGGGCTTTTTCCGAGTAAAAACCACTCAAAAGTAAAAAACTAAAAACAAAAATGAATTTAACACTTCAAAAAAGAACAAAAAAACCAAAAATGGAACTTTTGGTTTAAAAACCCCAAAAGCCCAAAAAAATTTTTATGTTTTTTTTTTTTTTTTTTGTTTTTTTTTTGCGGAAAAGGGGGTTTTTGACCCAAAAAAAAAACTTTCTTTAAGGTATTTTTGTTTTTTTTTTAAAAAAGCTGTTAAATTCATTTTTTTTTATTATTTTTTAAATTTTATGAGGTTGACTCGATGCAGTTTCCCAAAAAAAAATTTAAAAATGAAAAAAGGAAACAATTATAGTATAAAAAGAACAATGCGACGTCACCATTCTTTGTTGTTATTGTTTTTACCAAACCCAAAATTTTTAGAGTATTTCTCTTCAATCAGACTAAAAACTTTTTGGGGGTTTTACACATAGTTTTTGTGTGTTGGTACTTTAAATTTTTGGGCTGGTGGCTGTTGTGAGAAAATTTTAACTAACTTAAAAGCATTTCAGTTTGATTCAACAAACTATCAACTATAAACTGTACCTCCCCATTTTTTCTCCCTTTTTTTTTTCATTTTAAAAAACATTAATAAATTTAAAACAAGATTAACTCACTCAAACCTAAGATTTTTTTGCTTTCTTTTTTAAATTTGGGAAAAAAATTTTTAAAAAAAGGCATTTACAAAAAAAATTTTATTAAACTACCCTTAACATTAAAAATGAAAAAAACTGGCTTTGGGGTAAAACCATAATTTGCTCAGAAAAAATGTAATAAAAAGGCATGGGGAAAAAATAACCCGGGGAAAAACGGTTTTATCCCCCGTTAGGGGTTTATAGTTTTAAAGAAAAAAACCCCGGGGGGGTTCCCGACCCCCAAGTGGGCGTATGGGTTACTTACTGTTAATGTGTTTCAGCGCAAGGCCAGGAAAAAACCCTTCCAAGACAAAGACAAAAAAGCCCAAATCAAAAAAAAGACAAAAAAGGGGAAAAAAGAAGGCGTACAAGACCTCCTGCCCACCCTGGGAGGTTTAAAAGACCCCCCCCCCCCCCCCCCTCAACCATTTTACCCCCCATTTTAAAACCCCCAACGACATAAAATTTTTCAAAAAGCAAAGACAGCCTGTAAAACCCTCACAAAACAAGGGTTTTCCTTAAACACAACACATACACACAGGCCCCACACGCACACAATAAAAACCGATCAACTTTATTTTAAATTTTTTTTGTCTTTAATTGGGGTGTAGGCCCAAAAAAAAGGGACCCGTAAAGAAAAAACAAAAGATGATTTTAAAAAACAAAAAAAATTCAAAGAGTCTCACTTTACACAATTCAGAGGTTTACAAGTCTCAAATTACATCAAGTTCAAGGGTTTTAAAGTGAGTCTTTTCTTTAAAATAAAGTTTAAAAAGGGTTTTATGTGAGCTCCCTTTACATCAAGTTTTAAATGTGAGGGCTCCCCTTTTCATCAAGTACATATGTGAGTCTCCCTTTTCATCAAGTACATAATGAGTCCCCCCTTTTCATCAAGTTTCATATCGGGGTCTCCCCCTTTTCATCAATCCTACGATCTCCCTTTTCATCAAGACAAAAAGGGGTCTCCCTTTTCATCAATTTCATAAATGAGCTCCCTTTACATCCCAAAACAAAATGTGGGGTCTCGCTTTACATCAAATACAGAAATTAACGTGAGTCCACTTTTTTACAAGTACAGAGGTTTTTTTTTGGGCCGTTTAAAAAAAAAAAATTTGCTGGTTTTATTTAAAATAAATTCTTATTTTTACATCGTAAAGGTTTTAAAATACCGTTTAAAAACAATTAACCCCCAAACAAAAAGGTTAACCCTTTATACCCAAACAAGGATACACTCGCAACCCGTACAAGGGGTTTTTTCTCCTTCTAATAAAGTTTAATCCGCTTTTTCATTGTATTCCCTTTAACAATTTTTTATCCCCCTTTTTAAAATTTTTAGCCCCCAAAAAAAAAGGGTTTTGGTTTTTAAATAAAAAAGAGCCCCAAATAAGAAGAAAAAAACCACCCCAAAATTTTTAACCGCTTTTAAAAAAAAAAACCCCCCCTTTTTAAACAAACAAAATAAGGACCCCTTTTTCACAAGTTTTCAAATTTCTACTACTTTTCATCAAGACAATTCTACCCTTTCCAAACCAAAAAATGTTTTCCTTTTAATAAGAGGGAATTAGCCAAATTTAAAAGTCAAGGAAGGATTTTTTTCCCCAAACAGGAAAACCCTTGCTTCACAAAAAGAGGGTTTAAAGGGCCCCTTTTAAACGTCATATGGGATTGCTTACCAAAAAGGTTTCGGGGCCACTTTTCATAAACAAGGGCTCTTCCTTACTAAACGGGGACGGCTAAAAAAAGTAAAATTTTTTTGAAACCCCCTTTATCCTCGAGGAAAAAATCGCTTCTTCAATTTAAAACTTGCTTTCTAATACAATTATCGGCCCCTTTTCCCCTAATAATGTTGCTTTAATCAAAAATTAAACGGGGTTAAGGGCCCCCATACATTGTGGGGCTCCCTTTCACAAGTTTCAAATTTTTGACCCCACACAAACTAAGCCCCCTACCAAGTAAAGGACCCAAAAAACAAACAAGGTTTCCCTTTCTCAATAAAGGGTTAACATGAACTTTTTAAACAAACATAAAATTTCCCAAAATACGTTTTTAATTTTTCCCTTTATAAAGAGGGAATAGGATTGCTTTCAAAACAAATTTTAAAATTTATTTACACAAAACTTTTCGTACCCCTTTTATAAAAAAAATCCAATTAATCGTCAAGGTTTTATGTGATCCAAAATTTATCCCGTAAAGGTTAACATTCCGCCCTTTTCCCCCCCCGGTTTTAAATGTCCCGCTTTAAAAAAGGGTTTTCTTATTTTTTAAAAAATTTATCCCTTACCAAAAAAAAGGTTTCCTTTACTTTCCTTTTAATTCTACTGGCCCCATTAAAAAACAAGTTTACGGTTCAATTATATCAATACAGATTTTAATTTTACTTTAACCAATAAATTTTTGGATCCTTTCATAATCAAAATTAAATTTTTTTAAAAAAAAAAACAAGGATTACCCCAAAATCAAGACAAAGGCCGCACATAAGGGAAAAAATTGGGCCCCAAAATTTTAAAAAAAAGTTTTTTTTCTAACCCAAATTTTATTTGGGGTTTCCTTTAAAAGTACGGGGCACTACCCTTTTTTTAAAAAGAAATTTTGAGCTTTGTTTTTTAAAAAAGAGGTTAAATTAATTACAAACAAGGTTTTCTTTATTTTTAAAAGAAAGGGGTTTTTAAATTTTTAATCAATTAAGGTTAAGGGGGGGACACAAGGAAAAAAAGGGGAAGTGGCCCCCTTTTAAAATAAATTTAAAACCCCTAAATGGCTTTACCCTTTTTTAAAAAAAAAAATCCCAAAAATCAAAGTTAAATTGGGGCTTTTTACCAAAACTTTTGGCCCCTTAAAAACAAACATTCGGTTTTTTAACCCCAAAAAACATTTTCCCAACAAGTAAATCCAGCCCCCTTTAACAATAATATTGTCCCCCTTTTAAACATTTGGCCCCACCAAAAAATTTCAGCCCGGGTTTTTTTAATACATTGATTCCTTTTTAACAAGTACTTTTTGAGTCCCCTTTACATCAAGTACAGAGGTTATATTGAGTCTAAATTTAATCAATAATAAAAAAACCCTCCGTCTCAAAACAGTATTATGTGGGAATGTTTCAGCCCCCCAAAATTTTAATTAAGAGATAGAATAAATAAAAAAATGGGACTTTAAGTTTTTGAAAAGTAAAATAGTTTTTAACCCTTCTTTACGTAAAAAATTTAAAAACCCAAATTTTGATTTTTGGGGAAAAAGGGAATTTAAAATTTTTCCTAACCGAGGGGACCCCCCCCGACAAAAAATACCGCTTTGACAGGGAGGGTCACAAAAGTGAGTCTCCCTTTACATAAAAGTACAGAGTCAAGCATTCTGGAAAAACAAGTGGGTTTTAAAAAATATTGGCCAAAAAAAACCCTTTTCCCAAAAATCGATCGATTCAAATGACACTGGGCTTGGCACAAACTCTCAAACACATTATTACAGTTGATGCAACCCACTACTACTAATCTACTTTTTAAAACAACAACTACTACACACAAATACTACTTAATCTCTTTTTTAATTTTTTTGCTTGGGGGGTCCGGGTAAGACTTATAGGCGTCTTTAAGCTAAGTACATTGGTGGTATGCTCTTGGGAAACTACATCGAACCCCATTTGTTCCCCAAATTTCCCCTTTGTCTTACTCCCCCTTGGGGTCCCTTTAAGTTTTAATTCTAGAATTTCCCCCGACTATCCCATTTTTCTTCCTTTTTTACGGGCGCTGATAAACCAAAATTTTTGCAAGCCCCGGAAAACCCTTAAAAACAAACAAAAAAAACAAAAATCTAGGTGAGAACAAAAAAAGGGTTTAAAAAATTTGAGTTTGTTTCGGGTTTTTATAAAAGGGGAAATATCCACTCAACTGCTCGTCGTTTTACAAAGGATCCCTGACAAACCCAAAACTCGTGACATAAAGAACGAGACATGAGCTTGTTACAAATTACCATTTTTTCCCCACGAAAAATGCTGTTTTAAGGGCCCAGGTATCCTCTTTTTTACACCTCGGAGGGTTTAAGAAGGGTGATTATAGAGTCTTTTTCCAAGGACTCAACTCGGCGCCGGAAAGGGCTCCCCCCCAGGGACCTTTTATCAAAAAAAGGGAGTGCCCAAACCACAAGACCAAAAAAGGTCAAAGGTTCGAGTCCGATTTGGGTTTGGCCTTTATTGAATCCTTGGAAAAAAACGTTTTACCACCTTCTCTCCCCCCGTACTCAGATGAAAAATTTGTCCCCTGGCTGTTAACACCTTATCTCTACCCCTTAAAAACGAGCTCAAAATTCAAAATTGAAAAAGGGGTTTTTGCTCAGTGCTCTTTAAAAAAATTTTTTTTTACCTCCAAGCTTTTTCTTTCAATTTTGTTAAATTTAAATGAAAATTTTATACGATTTTCTCACCAATAAGTGTAAGGGCTATAACTCCTGCAATCAAAGCAACGCTTTCGGCATAAAAAGAGGCCCAAAAAGAAGGTATAGATGACCTGACTTGGGTTTTACAAAAAGGCTGGGACGGAATGAAAACATTAGGGTTTTTACTATTTCAAAGGGGGGGAGAGAGAGAGAGAGGGGAGAGAGGGGAGAGAGAGAAGAGAGAGAGAGAGGAGAGAGAAAAGAGAAAGAAAAGAAGAGAGAAAAGAGGAAGAAAGAGGGGAAAAGAGAGAGAGAGTCGGAGAGAGGGTGGTTTGTGATAAATTTTCCCTTTGAAATTTCTAATTTTCCTTTCACGCTATAGAAACCGGGGAAAAAACCCCAGCTTTTAGACCAAAAGGCCTAAAGACTACTCAAAAAAAAAACAAAGACGAAACCCAAATTTTCCAGGGCATTTTAAATTTTTCTTTTTTTTTTCCCCCAAAAATGAAAAATTAAGTTTATTCCCCAAAAATTTTTAAAAATTATCGTTTTTTTTTAGAAAAAATTAAATAAATTAAAAAAAAAAAAATTTTTAATAAAAATTTTAAAAAATAAAAATTAAAGGAAAAAATTGGGGAAAAAATAATTAATAATAAATTTAAAAAAATTAAAATAAAAAAATTTAAAAAAATTTTAAAAATAAAAATAAAAAAATTTTTGTTTGGGGGCAAAAAATTTAAAAAAAAAAAAAAAATTTTAAAAAATTAAAAAATTTTTTAAAAAAAAAATATGGAAAAAAAAAAAGAAAACAAAAAATTTTTTAAACAAAAATTTAAAAAAAAAATTTTGCCCCTAAAACTAACCGAAAAAAAAAAAAAAAAAAAAAGGGGGAACCACATAAAGAAAAATTTTTTGCCCAAACCCCCCAAAAAAAAACCCACAAAAAACTTAAGGCAAATTTTAAAATTTTAAAAATTAAAAAAAATTTTTTTTAAAAAAAATTTGAAAAAAAAAAAAAGATTTTAAAAAAAAGTAAAATTTCCCAAAGATTTTTAAAACTTTCCATTCAACTTTTAAAAAAATAAGAAAAAAAAAAAAATTTTTTAACAAAAAACCAAAAAACAAGAGTAAGAAAAAGACGTCAAGAGTTTTTCAAAATACCATACTTATGCCCTGTTTAAACAATTTCAAGAAGGTGGCCAAAAATCTTTCCCCCTTTTAACTATATTCGGTTTTTTTGGGAAACAAATTCCCCTTTTAATTTTATTTAATACAAAAAAATATTAAGACCTTTTTTAATTTTTCCATCTTTTAAAAAAAAAATTTTTCATGGGACGCCCTACTTTCATTTTTTAAATTTATTTCGAAAAGTAAAGAAAACAACGGTTCCCTTTTTTCATTCTATTTCCCTTCTACATTTACAATCGATCAACTTTCGTTTTTTTCCGTCTGAAAATTTCCCGTTAACCAACGATTTTTTGTTTACGTTCCCGACTTACCCCATTTAAAAGGGCGGGGAAAAATTGGGGCTTTTATCTTTTAAAAACCCAAAATTTCTTACCCAAAAGCGTTCAAAAACCCCTTAGTTCTTTTTAAAAAGCCTTTTAAAAAGCAAAATCCACTGAATCAAGGGGATGTCTTGGAGACCGCCCTTATTATCCCGAAATTTATGGTGGACCCCCAAAACGGTCCTCATCAACACAGCAGCAACCTCGGGCCCAGGGGTTACGGTTTCGGCAGAGGGTTAAATTTAAAACCCCTTTCCCCCAATGCTAATAATTCGCGTTTGGGAGAGGGAAAAAGGGGGGAAGCCCGTCCCGAAAAAGTCCTATGTCAACTGTGCCCCATGGTTTAAAAAGGGGGGGGGGGAGATAAAAAAAAAATGGGGGGCCCTCGGGCAACTCGCAATCGAAAAAATTCGTCACCCCTCACCAAATTTTAAAAAGTCAAGTTCAGGGTCACTTCGAATTCACTGCAACGATTTTTTCGTCCTTTTTCATACCACATTTTTTGCCAGGGCCCCAAACAAAACCGGGGAAAAAGCACCGGTCAACAAATGATAAAAAAGAGCAGAAAAATAAGAGGCCCCTTTAAAGTGTTGGGGTGACCCAATTTAAAAATTTCCCGGGTAAAAAAAACTAAACTTTTAAGGGGCCCCATTTACCAAAATACAGCTGTAAATTTGTCACTTTATTTCCCAAACCCCTGGGGAAAGGCATTTTAAACTTAAAACGAAGCTCCGATAAAGAAGCCGGGAAAAAACACGACTTAATCGTTTCAAAAATAATTTTTACAAATTTTAGCATGGGTACGAAGTAGTTTAAAAAATTCATGCTGGGACGAAGAGAAATTTTTAAAACCCCTGATTTTCAGTTCAAGTGTTTTATGCAACGCCCAAGGCAGGCACATTGCATTTTTTAACTCGGCAGTCGAAGTTTTTTTCACCTCTTCACCCGGGGAAAAACAATTTTTCTACCCCTTGCAACAGCTCTTTTTCTAAAGGGAAAAATTTCCCAAGGTTGGAAATTATTTTTTTGATTTTTGGGCAAAGTCTCAAAAAAATGATAAAAGGGAAAGGACTTCCGTAGTTTCAAAGAAACCAAAAAAGGCAAAAGGGGTTTTTTTAAAAGATTTTTGGTGGGAAAATTTTGGTTGGGGTGGGTTTTTGTTTTTTCCATTTTCCGGGACCAACGCCATTTTTTACGACTGTTTCCCACCCTCATTTTTCGAAAAAAGCAAGTAATGAATTTTTTTCACCCAGGAATGAAATCTTGAGTTAGGGAAGAGGGGGGTTCAGGACAAAGGTTTTCCCCCTATAAAAAAAACCATCTTCTTTTTTTCCATGCGGGAAAAAACAAAACGGAAATCCTCCCCAAAATATTATCCATTAAAAACAATTTAAAGTTACCCCCCATGAAAATTCTTTTATCAATTCAAAAATTGGCTGGATAGATTTTTTTTTTTTCTTTAAAACTTTAGCAAACTAAAAACGTAACAGAAAAACAGTAAATCCCCAATAAAAAAAAAAAAAAAAGGGAAAGATTCGGGTTTAAAAAATAACAAGCACCCCAATGCAAGGTTAAGGTTTTTCCTACGCGGGGGTTTTTTTGGTGGAGGAAATGATTCAGTCAGACTTTTCCATTCACGGGGATTTGATCTTTAGCTTTTCGGTGGGGAGTTTGGGGTTATCGCCACTGAAAATCGTTGGGTTCCTTTTCCATTTTATTCTTGGTTTCTAATTGTGGGTAAATCTCAGTTTTCCATCATCTCTTGCCTTTATTAGTTTTTTTCCCACCCAATTTTCCCGGTTTTTCTTTTTTAAAAAATTACAAGTTCCCAAACCCCTTTTCATTTTGGGTTTTTATTTTCCACTCTGGCACCGTGATTACAATTTTCACAAAAACAGTGGGGAAAAGGGCAAAAATTTTTCCCAAAAAAAAAAAAATTGACTTTTATCTACACAATGTCCAAATAAACGTGCTCAAAGCCCCCTTTAAAAAGAGGGGCCCTGGCCAACAGCCCAAAACCCAAAATTTTAGGAAAAGGGTCGGAAGGTTTCCCCGGGGGCCCAGGGCCCCGCTCGGGGGCAAAGTTTTGGGCCCCTTTGGGAAAAAGGGTTCTTTTAAATCACATTTCCTTCACCGAAATCTATACTTACTATACTCAGGTGAAAAATTTAGTAAACCCGGGCCGGGTTAAAAGCTTTTTTCCCTGCTGAAAAAATATAAAATCCTAACAGACGTCATGGGCTTGTTTCCCACATATTACAAATTTTTTTTTTTGGGCAGGGACCCTTTTTTCAATGTTTTTGGGGCACGTTTTGTTTATATTGCGCTATAAAAAAGCTGAAAGGGTTTTTTTTGGGGTTTTTTTTTCGCGATAGAAACGGGATAAACCCCATGGACCAAATGCCTTGAAAGGGGCTTAAAAAAAAAAAAACAAAAGAAATTTTTGCTTTTTTTTTTTTTTTAAATTTAATGTACTATTGCCTATTAAAAAAAAAAAAAAACCAATGAAAAAATTGCCTTTTTTTTTCCCTTGTTAAAATTCTTTTAATATTGCTTATTTTTTTTCTTTTTTTTTGTCTTCAGGCACTCAATTGTATCCAGGCTTAGTCTTCCGTCCCATTTCTCTCGAGAACAGGTTTTTTACTTTTGATTTTTTTATTTTTAAACCGCTTTTCAATAGGAAAAGGGTGTTTAATTTTACTGAAAAAGGCGGTTTTAAAAAATTTTTTTTTAAAAAAACACAATTTTGCAAGCTAAAAAAAACAAAATTGCAAAAAAAAAAAATTTTCAAAAATTTTCGATTAAATTTCCCCAAAAAAACCCCTAAATTTGTTCATGAAAGAGAAAGGGATTTTTTTGTTTTTAAGGGGTTTTACAGCGCTTGCAACAAAAATAAGGTCATATCAGCACCATAAAAAAGGGAAAATGAGAAAATAAAAAAAGAAACTACTCCTTTATTAATTATCTTTCCCCATTCTACACGACCCATCAAATTAAATTAAAAAAAAAAAAAAAAAATCCCTTTTTTTTCACCCTTTTTCTTTTTTTTTTTCAAAAAACCCCGACAATTTGCCAAAAAAAATTTTTAAAAAATTTCCCGAATTTTTTCAGTCCCCAATGCAAACATGTATTTTTCCCGGCCCGCAAGCGATGCAAAAAAATTTCCAAGCCAGATTATATATACTTTTTAAAAAGGGGGGACAAGACCAGGCCCAAAATGGAAACCCCCCAGATTTTAAAAAATATGAAACAATTAAGGTAAAAAGTACAATGTTTTATAAAATTGGACCTTTTTTTTTTTAACAGCGCTATCCACTAAATTTCCAAAGCAAAATTTAAAAAGGGAAACCCCGGGACAACAGGGAACAGTTAACATGGGGACGGGGCAATGACGCCTGTTTTTTAGGCAAAAAATTTTCAATTTTTTTGGGGCCCGATACAACGCTGGGGTTTTTAAACCAGGTACTCCCAAAAAAACCTTAGGGGTAGGGGAATGTGAGTAA
>NW_027623417.1:0-10062 GCF_034508935.2 Berghia stephanieae
AAAAAAAAAAAAAAGGAAAGAAAGAAAGAGAAAAAGGAAGGAAGGAAAGAAAGAAGAAAACCTACACATATCTTACAGATTCGATTTAATCAACAATATTCCATATCGGCAATAGGGTAAGATGGTTGATGTTACTTAAAGACGCATTTAAGAATCAAAGAAATACATTTGGGCTTCATTGACCCTCGAAATGACTCTTTACTTGGTTAAAAACTCAACAGGAATGGGTTGTCTTTTTCAAAAAGCCTCAAGTCTGACAAATACTTCATTGTTTAACAAGCTTTCAAAGCGGTTTTACCGTCAATTGAAATGTCGTATGGTCGCTATTCAATTTCACCTCTTCGTATTGGCAACTCCACTGATTCAACAGGACTGACTATAAACAGGTGAAATAAAGTTTGCCAAATTGATTTTTGAAATAATGCCAAATTTACTTGGGTATAATTATGATATATTCATTAACCTCTCGATAGAGCTAGAGTAAATTCTTTAATATTAATAATTTCTCCCATTATTTTTATGTGACCCACAATGTGCATCTGGTATTGTGTAGGAATTAACTTGTTGCAAAAGGGAACATAACCACGCCCCTTGACCTGATTCGGACAACGGCATTAATGGTTAAAATAAACGAATTACACAGGCATTACTATCGATGGTATGCGTTTCAGTAAATAAATTCTCAATTGCTCAACCTGTTTGATCAATCGTACCAAAACACAATATTATGTCGTGTGGCCTTAAACCCGTATAGTTTGATTGAGAGAATCTAGTGAGAACTAATCACCAAAATGGCAGTATGAAATCAATAACAACGAGCAAACTGAGGTCAACTTCATTCCTTCTTTTGTTTGTCAACAAACAGCTTTGGCTGTACGATTTGAATTGACACAAATCCAGTGCTTTGATTGGTACAGGATTTAAAAGTAATAGGTTAATTAGCTTGATGAAGAAAGCTGAGTTTGAAGTCAAAATTACGAGGGAACTAAAAACTAAACAAAACTCAACTCCTCAGCAAAGACATTTCAAAACTCTCTCCTCACTAGCCATTTTCAGGATTTTCCCCAAAACTTCACACCCAACTAACACAAAAATAGATTTTTTTATCATTGAAACTCTTCTTCTTCTTCCAGTGTCATCTCATGGGTTGAGGTCGACTTGAAATGACACGCCAATCTTCCCTGTTGACGGCTTGCTGACTGCATTCGGCTGCCGACAATCCTGTCCATGTCCTCACATCATCTATCCAAGTTCTTGCTGACCTGCCTCTTCCTCTTTTCCCCTCAACTCTACCCTCAAGAATGTCCTTGTTGACAGTTTGATGGCGTCTTAGGTGTCCAAAATACTTTAGTTTTCTTGTTTTTATTACTTTCATTAGGGTCGGTCTGATATCAAGGATGTCACAGACTTCTTGATTTGTTTTCTTTTCTTTCCAACTGATTTTTCCAAGGCGACGGAAAGTCCACATTTCAAAGGCCTCAATTCTTTTCTCTATTTGTTTGTTCAAGGTCCATGTTTCTGAGCCGTAGAGAAGTGCTGAGTGGACATAACATTTGAGTATTCTTATTCTCGTTTTCATCTGCGTTTGTTGCGAAGTTAAAATGTTATTCAGTTGACTGAACCTCGACTTAGCTATAGCAATCCTGTTTTTCACTTCCAGCTCATTCTTTCCGTTGTTGGTCATTGTCTGTCCAAGATATTTAAAAGAATCTACTTGTTCGATGTTTTGATTATTAATTTGAACTTTTGCGCTTTTTTCAGGCTTCTTTGACACGACCATTACCTTCGTCTTTTGAACATTCATCTCTAGACCCTTTGCTGTACTGTTCAGGTTTACTTGATTTGCAAGGATCTGTAGATTTGTCTCGTTCGATGCCAACAATACTGTATCATCTGTGTCACAGTAAAGATTGTTCACAATTATCTTATTAAATTTTATTTTATTAAGAACTGAATTCATCTCACTCCAGTTATATTTCGGTAGGCTTAGATAAACTTTACCTTCTAATATTAGATCGTCTTTCCTTTTATAGCCTTCCCTCGAATTAATTTCTAATTAGTGAATACTTTTCGTTCTACATTCTGTCACGTAGCCACTTATTATAAAAGCTGATAGGTCTAACACTCTACACTCTACACTCACTTTCTCTCCACAATCTATGCCGGACGGCCAGTCGCTCTATTCCTATATATATACTGGAAGATTTTTATCTTTTGGGACTTTGTAGATATTATATCTACACCATTAAGACGCCGGAGCTTTTAACTTTGATTGTATAATCTTCAAACCCAAGCCCGCTGTACTACACTATAACCTCTTACCAATTGCCTGGAAGTGGAATTTTACGAGTCCAATCCTGTTATCAGAGGAATAGATCATCCAAGCCCATCAACTGCCTGGAAACGTAAACTTATGAACCTGACATATTATCATAAGTTACGTAAAATATTCATATCTCTATTTGTAACTGCCACGATCACTGTTTATCTCTTTTAATTAAATTTCATCATTATTTTTATTTCATTGTAAACAAATCGTTAATTGTTTTTCATTTATAGTAACTAGTAAATTCTGGGGCCTCATTCTACATAGATCTTTATGCATAGTCGAGTAGCTCTTTACTCACTTGAGACCATGACATTTTGGAGGGGACACATATAAAGAATTGAATTTATTTAGTTACTTATATCTATTTCATCTAACCTTAAAGTTTAAATTGTAAAACTCTTAATTGCCCCACTTGATCATATTTTAATTGAACTCCCTATTTACAGGATTATTTTTTTTTCTTTTTCATTTCTTCATTTAAATGGAATAGCAATTTATCCATTCATTCTTTCATTCAAATTGAATAGCATTTTATTGATTCATTCCTTCATTCATTTATTCATTTATAAATTATTCATTCATTCATTGTTCATTCATTTATTCATTCATTCATTCATTCATCCATTCATTCGTTTATTCACTCATTTATCCAATCATTCATACATTTATTCCTCCCTTCATTCTTTCATTCATACATTATCCATTCATTCATTCATCTATTCACTCAGTTTTTCATTCATTCATTCATTCCTTGTCCACTTTGTTATTATATCACTCATTTCATTTTGTTGTTTGCCTCATTCATGAATTGTTTTCAATATGTTTACATTCCATAACGATTCATTCACCTATCATCCAATCACTCAGTGTTGTGAACACATTTTATAACTATTGTAAATCTTACGATATTTTATTGTTTTGTATTTCAGACATCACTGTTAAACACTCTTCAATGCCTAATTACAATTGTTGAACAACCATTGAACAAGAGAGAGGTCCCAGCCACGAACTGAGTTGGTAAATATATCCTTCATTATTCTCTTTTACATGAGTTGGGCATCACATAGTAACTATAGACATCGTGATTTGTTTTGCATAGTGATTTGTTTTAAATGCATTTTTGGCATATTACTGTTACCGAAAACCACTTATATATTATGTTCTGAAAAGTGAGTCTTTAAAAACTAAATAATAATAAAAGGAGTCTACTAGCCGTCGTGTTATATTTAGTGATAGATAACTTGGGATTATTTTGGCATCCTATTATTGTTATCACACTCTAGTATATTAGCGTCATTGCGAATAATTGTACACAAACTAACGACGAGTCACACACATTGGTGATACATTTTTCGTAGTAACATAGTTTAGAATACACGCGATTGACACATTGTTATTGACACAAGTCATAATAACTCCGCATTGTATTGACACATTGCTTTATAAGATATAACGATAAAAGGCATCAAATTCAACATACATAATAAGTTGAAATAAGAGAGAGAGATTTCTAAAAATAGAACAGTTCATTCCAGTAAGTGTAAATAAATAAAACAGTCAGTAACAGTATCCTGTCAATATAATATATATAAAACATCGTAACTAATTTATTGCAACATGGAAGCATATAAAAGATACTTAAGTCTCGCAAAGGACTTAGAAATACCCCAGGAAAGAATATTTTCATGGTGCGAAGAGAAAGTAAAAGAAGAAAAAGAACATGAAGAAAGAATTCGTAGAGAAGAAAATGAAGAAAGAATTCGTAAAGAAGAAAAAGAACATGAAGAAAGAATTCGTAGAGAAGAAAATGAAGAAAGAATTCGTAAAGAAGAAAAAGAACACGAAGAAAGAATTCGTAGAGAAGAAAAGAAGAAAGAATTCGTAGAGAAGAAAAAGAACACGAAGAAAGAATTCGTAGAGAAGAAAAAGAACACGAAGAAAGAATACGTAGAGAAGAACGAGAAGAAAGAGTCCAAGAAAGGGAACTAAAAAGACAAATAGCTTTAGCAGAAGAAGAAACCAAAAGGACCCAAATGATGCTGGAAATTGAAAAAACAAAACCGGTCATGAAAGAAAACATAATAATAGTGATGAATTTTTCGTGAAACTTCCACGCATGCCAACATACGATGAACGCTCAGACTGTCTAGAATCCTTCTTACACCGATTCGAAGTTCAGGCTAAAGGTTATCGTTGGCCAGAAAGCAAATGGGCCACAGCCTTGATTAACTGCTTATCTGGAGAACCGCTAAAAGTTTTCTATACCTTAACAACTGAAGATGCAGATGACTATGGAAAAATTAAAGACGCTCTACTAAAAAGATTTAGATTAACGGAAGATGGTTACCAGGAAAGGTTTCACACTGCAAAACCGGAAAGTGGAGAAGACTTTAATACATTCGTGAACCGAATTACTTAATTTTTAAATCGGTGGCTTGAGTTGGCAAACGTAAAACAAGACGACTTTGCAGGCCTTTACTATCTCACGCTGAAGAATCGAATCTATCAAGCTTGCAACCCAGATTTAGTCGCATTCTTTAAAGAGAGAAAGCCAGAAAACTTGGACAAATTAAAAATCTACGCAGAAAACTTTAACAGCGCACATCCATTGACACCCCTTAGCAGAACATTGAAGGAACCATACTACGCTGCCGCTGCTCAGAGTCCATGTACACCTAAAGTTCAATACTCAAATAGAACGAGCCGATCAATCACTCGGAACACGCAAGTGAAACAAGATGACCATAGTAACAAACCATGGAACAAACAGTTCAATAGAGACCATAGCCGACCCTATCAAAACAAAACAAGAAATAGCACTGACAATAATACTGAGTATAAGAAAACCAACAAACCTATAATTAAATGTCAATATTGTGGAATGAAAGGCCACACAGCAGACAAATGTTACAAAATCGTGGGATATCCGAAAGAAACTGCAAATGCATCACTCCAAACCAGTGTAAATAATCAGACACGAATAATGTCAGGAGAAAATATAAATGTGTATTGCGTGAAAGGTATGTCACTTTTAACACAAACTCACAAATCAGGATCGCTATTTTTTTGTGAAGGCAAAGCTAATGGAACTGATTGCAAAATATTGAGAGACACAGGATGCAGTACAGTAGGAATAAAAGCATCTTTGATCAATGACGAAGACAAAACTGGAAAAACGGTACAATGCATCACATTCAGTGGCACAGTCGAAACCTTTGAAACAGCTAACGTGTACATAGAAACCCCATACTATACAGGAATAGTGGAATGCTGTATACTTCCCAACCCCGTCGCTGATGTTATTGTTGGCAATATAAAAGGTCTTAAAGACAACCCAACAGATGTAAAAGAATGGTCATTAACCCAAGAAACAGCTTGTCTAGCAGAAACAAGAAAGATGACTAAGACAACAGAGAAGCCAATGACTATTTCTCTAGAACCACAACAATTTGACAGGAACACGTTCATTGAAGAACAGAAAAAGGACCCGACTTTAACTTCATATTTCAATATCGCAAACAAAGGGACGAAATCAAAAGTTGAATACATCATTGAAAAAGATATTCTGTTCAGGTTACATAGGAAAAGAAACAAAATAGCTAAACAACTGGTCACGCCGAGTATTTACAGAAACAAAATCCTTGGAATAGCGCACGATTCAATAACTTCTGGACATCTTGGGAGCTCTTCCACATTGAAGAGAATATCCGAGAATTTCACATGGCCTGGAATTACTAAAGACGTCCGAGAATATGTGAAATCGTGTGACACATGCCAAAGAAGAGTCGCAAAAGGCAGAATACCGAGATTGCCATTAGAGACAACCCCAGTTATTGAAAAAGTTTTTCAAAAAGTTGCAATTGACATTATAGGCCCTTTAACAAAATCAGATAGAAACCATACACACATACTAACACTAGTCGATTACGCAACCAGGTGGCCAGAAGCGATAGCATTGAAATCAACTACATCGGATCACATAGCTGAAGCATTGATGACAATTTTTACCAGAATAGGCATACCAAATGAGATACTGTCGGACAATGGACCCCAATTTACATCACATATGATGCATGAAACCATGAAACTCATGGGAATCCAACACTCATTCACAACTCCCTACCACCCCCAAGCAAATGGTCTTTGTGAAAGATTTAATGGCACTCTAAAGAATATGTTAAGAAAAGTGTCAGCAGAAAAACCAGATGATTGGGACAGATACTTACCAGCAATCCTATTTGCATATAGAGAAATACCCCAAGAATCTACAGGCTACTCCCCATTTGAGTTGATGTATGGACGATCACCTCGCGGCCCGATCAATATAGTAGCCGACATTTGTAAAGGGAATGAGGAGGACAATAACGAAATTATGTTTGCTTACGAATATGTAAGAAACCTGAAAGACAGAATAGAGGACACATGTAAGCTAGCACAGGAATCCGTCACTAAAAAAGCAGAGAAATACAAGGAATACTCCGATCGAAAAAGCAAGTCAAGAAAATTTGAGATTGGTGACAAAGTACTAATACTCTTACCCGATGACTCGAGTAAACTTTTAGCTACATGGAAAGGACCATTCAAAATAACAGCAGTAAAATCTAATGTTAATTACGAGATTAAAATTAACAACACAACAAAGACATTCCATGCAAATATGCTAAAAAAGTATTTTGATAGAGACACAGTGTCGCAACCTATGTTTACTAATATCGAAGCTTCAAATGCAGGATTAATCATACCGTTGGTCATGGGACACAGACACCCGAGACAGAAAAACAAACAAAAATCGCACAATTGCAACCACCTAAGACAAAAAAAGAAGTACGCAAAGTACTTGGGCTCCTAAATTTTTACAGGAAATACATTTACAACTTCGCGCACATCGCGACACCGCTAACAAATCTGACAAAGAATGGGTCACCGAACAAAATTGTTTGGACAGAAGCGTGTCAGAATAGCTTTAACCAATTAAAGGCATTACTCTGTTCAGAACCAATTCTTAAATTACCCGACATATCAAAAGAATTTGTTGTAAGAACTGACGCGTCTGATAAGGGCATCGCAGGTGTACTATTACAGGAGCATGAGGGAACTCTAATGCCTTGCTTATATGCAAGCAGAAAATTATTGGACAGAGAATCACGATACTCTGTAATAGAGCGTGAAGGACTAGCCATCGTCTTTGCTTTAAAGACATTCAGCAGATATCTACTGCTAAAAGAGTTTGTGGTCGAAACGGACCATAAACCACTCACGTACATAAGAAATAACAAAATGAATAATAGTAGAGTACTAAGGTGGAGTCTATTTTTGCAAAATTACACTTTCAGTATCTCTCACATACCAGGCTGTGAAAATATTCACGCCGACCTACTTTCTCGATTAGTATAAACACATGAGAAGGGTATAACTTAACCTCCCATGCATACTGTTAGTTACCTCGCAAACTATGCCAAATCAGAACGCACAATTTCGATAATTTTATTTGTAAACATGATGACCCAACTTAATGTAACATTGAGTATTGTTTGGATATATATACCATACCCATTCATGATTTGGGAAATCTTCTCTTTATCTATTATTGTTATGAATTTTCACTCATTTATGATTAATAATTGAAATGTCAATATTCCATTTACATTTTCATTCATTTCATTCAGAAAATTACCTTCATATCATCGACTTAAATCATGCTTCATTACCATCACTATTGTTTATCACAATGATTTGTAATCACATTGCCATCATGTCGTTCATCACAATGATTTGTAATCACAATCTTTCATTGTTATTGTCGCCCTTTCATATACCTACGTTAATATAAACATTTCCATGTCTAGTTAATAAATAATTTAATTGTAGCACAAATCATAACAATGGATTAATGCTAGAGTATCATGATAGTAAATTTACTTCCGTTTGTAAAATCTATCTTTCCCATAATGGTTAAAGAGTATATTTTAAACGTGGGTGGGGGGTGTCACAGTAAAGATTGTTCACAATTATCTTATTAAATTTTATTTTATTAAGAACTGAATTCATCTCACTCCAGTTATATTTCGGTAGGCTTAGATAAACTTTACCTTCTAATATTAGATCGTCTTTCCTTTTATAGCCTTCCCTCGAATTAATTTCTAATTAGTGAATACTTTTCGTTCTACATTCTGTCACGTAGCCACTTATTATAAAAGCTGATAGGTCTAACACTCTACACTCACTTTCTCTCCACAATCTATGCCGGACGGCCAGTCGCTCTATTCCTATATATATACTGGAAGATTTTTATCTTTTGGGACTTTGTAGATATTATATCTACACCATTAAGACGCCGGAGCTTTTAACTTTGATTGTATAATCTTCAAACCCAAGCCCGCTGTACTACACTATAACCTCTTACCAATTGCCTGGAAGTGGAATTTTACGAGTCCAATCCTGTTATCAGAGGAATAGATCATCCAAGCCCATCAACTGCCTGGAAACGTAAACTTATGAACCTGACATATTATCATAAGTTACGTAAAATATTCATATCTCTATTTGTAACTGCCACGATCACTGTTTATCTCTTTTAATTAAATTTCATCATTATTTTTATTTCATTGTAAACAAATCGTTAATTGTTTTTCATTTATAGTAACTAGTAAATTCTGGGGCCTCATTCTACATAGATCTTTATGCATAGTCGAGTAGCTCTTTACTCACTTGAGACCATGACAATCTGCATATCTCAGATTATTTATCCTCCTACCTCCAATAACAATACCTGGAATGTGCTCGGCTTTACGGAAGATAAACTCTGTGTACAGGTTAAATAGATATGGAGAGAGGATACATCCTTGACGAACTCCTCTTTTAATTGGCGTGAAAGGTGACAGATCGCCCTGAATCCTGATGGCTGCTTTTTGATGCCAATATAGATTTGTGATTAGCCGTATATTTTTGCCATCAATGCCTGCCTTTTCCAGACATGTCATTAATTCTCCATGCTGTACCCTATCAAATGCTTTTGCGTAATCGATAAAGCATGCATAGATTTCTTTTTGATGATCAAGGTATTTTTGTGTGATATTATTTAAACAGAAAATTGCTTCTCTTGTCCCATTATTTTTTCTAAAGCCAAACTGTACATCGCCAACTTCATTATCGATGGCAGACCTGATTCTTTCTAGGATGATCTTCAATAATAATTTAGTTACATGGGGCATCAGACTTATTGTGCGGAAATCACTGCAAGTTGTCGCCTTGGGTTTTTTCGGTAGCGTGATGTAAACCGATTTGGCAAGTTCGTCTGAAATATAGCCTGTATTGTAAATACTATTAAAGAGATCCGTTAGTTTCACAATTGAGAATTCTTTCAAAATTTTTAGCATTTCTGTTACAATGCCATCTTCACCCTCAGCCTTGCCATCTTTCATATTTTTCAATGCATTTTCTATCTCACATGCGAGTATTGGAGGACCGTCAGTGTTGCTTGGCAAAGGTATTTGGGGCCTGTCATCATCAAAAACTCGCCAATGTATTGACACCATCTTTCCTTTATATCCTCTTTCTCAAATAATATTTTACCATTCTTGTCTTTAATACAGTTATTGTTGTTAGTGGTGCGTTTTTTGCCCGAAATTTGTCTTATTTCCTCGTGGGCTGCTTTTCCATCTAGGCCAAATATTTCGATCATCCTGCATTTGTGGTTAAGCCAATTTTCTTTTGCTATGCGACATTTGTGTTGG
>NW_027623418.1:5000-10064 GCF_034508935.2 Berghia stephanieae
GATATCACATCCTTATAATGACACATGTCCGACAAAGATATTAAAAGTATTTTAATACAATATAACAGATATCGGACCTAGACAATAACTACGATGTTTATTACGATATCGATATCGGACTTCAGACATTAACAACGATATTTAATACGATATCGATCTGTTCAGCCGCCTTGTTAAATATTACTTGGCTTTGTTACAAATTGCATGAAAGACCAAGCCCCGTAGCACTGCCCCAACCGATACATAATTGAGACATTAAAGGGAGCAGGCACTGGTGTGAGATAAAGATCTGAAAAAATGTGTATGAAAGGTGCCAGACAAAGCAAGAAAGAAAAATCTAAGAATAAAACCATCCCAAAAAAAATCAGTCTTCCTCAATTGGGAATCGAAGCTCAGATCTCCTGATTACCGCCCTTGTATTTTTATGTCTTGTTTTGTATGGAACTGTTTCATGCACACTTTTTTTTTTTTTTTTTTTTTTTTTTTTTTTTTGGGGGGGGGGGAATCTTTATCTCACCGATACATAAATTGTGTTTTTCTTTTGTTTTGATTTTTTGTTTTGTTTTTGTTTTTGTTTTTTGGTTGTTTTTTTTTGGGGGGGGGGGGGGGGGTTCTGTTTGTTTTTTGTTTTGTTTTGTATTTGCTGCTATGTGGTCAAGTGGTATGACACTCGCTTTCGGATCGGAAGGTCCTGGGTTCGAGCCTCGCGCTCGGCGCATAGTTGAGTCCTTGGAAAAGGCTCTTTACTCACATTCTCTCACCGTACTCATGTGTAAAATGAGTACCTGGCCGTTAATAGCGTTGTCTTTGTCCGAAAAATTGTAATATCGCCTAACAGGCGTCAGGTCCCGTCCTACATGTTAAATGTTGCTGTTGACCAGGGACCCCTTGTAAAGCGCTTTGAGCACATTTAGTGGATATTGCCCTGTATAAAGCTCAATTTTTTTTTTATTTTTTTTTTTTTTTTGGTTTGTTTTTGTTTTTCAAATCACTAATTCTATTTCCTGTGTGTTTCCCCAGCCTCCTACAGTGTCATCATCATGTTACTGGCTTCCCTCAACAGCTGCACCAATCCATGGATTTATCTGGCCTTCAGCGGCAGGGTGTGTCCACGCCGGAAAGAAAGAACCGTTTCCCGGAGCTGCAACACATCTACACACCTAACGTACGCCTGCGACGCGCTCGAGTCCTCGACCACAGCCTCGATGCTGCAGCCTCGTCGAGGATTGGATGAAGGTGAAGGTCAGTACGTGGTGCTCAAGGACAGAAGGTCAAGCTGGAGGCAGCTGGAGCCGATAAAATAGGGACATGAGATGCTGCTGCTGTTAACCAAGATTTCATCATTCAGCACTTGTGGGTCATACAAATGGTGTACCCTCCGGTTAGTACTTCATCTCGAGAAGTCAAGGACCTGAAAGAGAATGTCTTACGCCGAGCCAATGGCATGCGAGGTCGTGTCATAAGTTAGGTGTTGGTGTGTGTAAAGTAATGAACAGAAATGAATATAATAAGAGCTTTGAAAAAGAACAAAATACCGACCTGAAATGTTTCGGGCTCAAATCCCTTCTTCAGCCAATAACAAATACAATACATTCAGACAGACGACAGAGAAGTGTTTGATACTTCAAGCTTCTATTGATTGCGGACGGACAAGATGTAGCAAATACTTTTCTCCGTTGTGTCTCGATTTTCAATGATGCAATGATGTTTTTATCGTTTTTGTGATTGACTGAAGACGGGTTTTGAGTTCGAAACGTTCCGTGTTTGATAATATTCATGTTTGCTCATTGATTTTTTACAGTGAGCAGCTTCTAGCAGCTTTGAGTCTCTTTATAATGGTAAAATGGAAGACATTGAAACGAAAGGATTTACTGAGGAATGAAAAATGGGACGGTCACGGTACAGCCTTGCTACAATACTCGCTGGATTATAGCACGCTCTCGGTGGAGGCCAAAAAGCGTGCTAGAATCCGAGCGTGCTGAAATTTGAAGCTCATGGGAGGTAACGACTTATTATATAGATAAAATTTGGTTCCCTAGCTCCAGCGTGCTGTTTTGCAGAGTGTTTGGAATTCGGCGCGCTTGGATCCGGCGTGTACTGGGACGTACCATTGATAACACAGGGGTCTGTAGGACGTACCGTGCTTATGTAAATCCGAGCAGCGAAATGTGACGTTGCATAGCCAGTGTTTGTTTCATTATCCAATAATTCATAGTCAAACTGAATATGTATGTATCTATTAAGGTGTGTTTGGGTCTCTGCATTATATATCATATATATATATTATATATATATATATATATTATATATATATATATATATATATATATATTATATATGGCTGCCTCTATTCTCACACCCCCCCCCCCCCCCCCCCGGCCGATTGGATTACCGAAAAAAACGTCGCCCGGCTTTTTGCGATTTGGATTTGATTGATCTTTGTTTTTTTTTAATTGTGCAACTTGTGACAAGAAACTTAACAAATTACTGCTTTCCAACCTTTGGATTAAACATACAACAATTGTGGACTACTTTTTATACTATTATGAAGACTAGCATCCGGGGGTGAGAATAGTCACTTCGTATATATATATATATATATATATATATATATATATATATATATATATATATATATATATATAATATATATATATTATCGGACGTAGTATGCCGACTGACTGAAGACGTGCATAGAAGCCAAAGAAACATGTGTTTCGGCGTATAAGTGATGAATCCATTCATATTATATATATATATATATATATATATATATTGTGTGTGTGTGTGTGTGAGAGAGAGAGAGAGAGAATATGTGTGTGTGTTTGGAATAAAATGGTCAGCAACGTTGGATGGCAAGACATAAACAATATAAATAAAATTTAACAAATAAATGCCAAATGTAACAATATTTATTTATTTATGACATGTATTGAAGATCTTTAGTTGTCAGAAAACATAAACCGTTTTATTTCATTTTTTGACGGAATGGACAAGAGACTCGTCTTGACAACCACGTCACGGATGATCAGAACAACATAATATGATATGTTCTAAAATGTTAACGTAAATAAATCAACATACAATCCGTTCTTGTTCTTTGGATAAGTGAAAACCATCTAAAACTACTATCGCATGGATGCTAATCCCAATGGTCACTCTTTGTCCATCTTTAATGAAAATGGGACCCCTAACACGACAAAATCATGATTGATCAACCAAAGGTAATGAATTGACTACACACACACACACACACACACACACACATCAAATATATATATATATATTGGTTTGGGGTTTTTTTTTTGTTTTTTTTTTGTTGGGAGGGGGTGGTTAGATTAAACTAAGGGAAACAACTGTAACAATTAAACGATTTATGTGAATAAAAGGTTGGTCCCTTGATTTTCTTTCTTTTTCTTTTAAAAAAAAATATTTAAAGGGTTCGGTTAGAATACTTAAATATTTAAACCTTGGGAGGCCCGCCCCGAATCAGGCATTTTCGTCTTTTTTTTCATTGGACAAGATTTTTAACGCCCAAATTGCTCACGTTGGAAAATGGTGATTCTGTTGACATCAGACATCTGTTTGATGGATTGTCTATCCATATTCCTTCATGGAATGCCTGGGTAACGGCGTCTAACGATACAGCAGCGCGGCGGAAAGGAGAAATTCTTTTTTCTTTCTTTTTTATATAGAAATATGTCTTTGTTAATTTGGATTTTTCTTTTTAATTGTTGATTTTTGTTTTGTTTTGTTTGTTGTTTTTTTTTTTGTTGTTGTTGTTGTTGTTGTTTTGTTTTTTTTTTGTTTTGTTTTGTTTTGTTTTTGTTTTTTTTGTTTGTTTTGTTTTTTTTTGTTTTTTTTTAAGTCCATGTGATATTGCGTCACCATTTGAGTGGAATACTTGCTTGTGTTTGGGTGGGGTCTTTTGTTTATTTGATCTCACACCAAGTACATTGATGGTTTTGCTCTTGGAATTTACCTTTGTTTTCTTTTTGAACCAATTACTCTTCTCTTGTTTTCTACATCTGCTTTAAATCGTAATTTTATTCTTGTATTTATTTTTCACACTGTCCTGTTTTCTTTAATAGCGTTAAGGAAAACTGGGTGGGGTCTTTGACCTCCTTTGGTGGCGAGGAGGTCACGCTGTGACTTCTGTCCACCATATCTTTTTTTTCCGATTCGCTTTCTGTCTTTGTCTTGGAATGAGACTACTTGGTTTTGTCCTGGACCTTGCCGGAGTCCTTAGCTAAGAGGGAAACAGTAAAATATTTAGTATTAGTTTTGAGAGATGATTTTTTCCGTAGTGAATCATCTCTGTGTTATGTGTTGTTATTTATGTTTTCTGTTTGGGATATATGATTTGTAAACATTTGAGTATATTCCTCTTAGTGGGATTCCTGTGATGGTGCATGAATGAGACATTTAGGTGATCTCAAACTGAATACTTTGATAGTGTGCTCTTGGAATCTACATCTGTTTCCTTTTTGAACAAATTCCCCTTGTCTTACTTTTTCCTCAAGTCCTTATATTGAAATTAGAATCTTTTACCATCCCATTTTCTTCGTTTTACTGATGCCGAAATGACCTGAATGTGTCGCAAGCGCCTTAAATCCTTAAAAACAAAACAACAAAGAAAAGGAAAACACTATCTAAATTATGTTTGTGCTGAATGAAATGACAATAATTCTATAATGATGTAGGATTTTGTGAGATGACAATACGTACTACAATAATATTTACATATTGTGATTGGTTGATAATGAAAATGACAAAGTGACAATGTTGTATTGTGACTGACATGAAAAGACATTAATGATATCGTGATGTATGTGATACTGATACTGACAAATATATATATTATATATATATATATATATATATATATTTATATATTATATATATAATTTATATAATATATAACTGCTTTATGCGTTTAGTGGATATTGCGCTATATAAAAATTCCAATTTTTTATGGTGTCTTTATTACGATGTTTTTGTTTCCGGGTTACATTATTTTAACGGTATTGATGCAGTTTTTTTTTTTTTTGTGAATTTTTTTTG
>NW_027623419.1:0-10055 GCF_034508935.2 Berghia stephanieae
CTGTTTTTTTTTGGCTTTTTTTTTTTGGGAGGGGGGGGGGAGGATTTTGTTTTTTTACAATTTGTTTATTGTTTTGTGTTTGTTGTGTTGTTGAGGGGGGGGGGGGGGGCGGGGGGGAGGGGGTTCTCTTTAATTTGTCTTTTCGTTTTTATCTGTTTTTTTTTTGTTTTTTTTTTTTTTTTGTTTTTTTTTTTTTCATTGAGGAATGTACATTAAACTAATTATGCAATATTTCTTAAGTGTCTTCCACACTTTCCTATCAGTTGGCTTTTGTGTTTGGCCTTCATTCCAAAGAATTAACGTGATGGGACTGGTCTTGTGATGCTTTCCAAACTGGCGCCACCGAGTCAATGATTGTGAGTGATACCCACTCGTTTACTCTCTTTATGTAATTATAAATTAACGCCGCGTGCGTGCCGGCAATTAGTGCTCACCCCCTACTTTTGGGATATCCAAAACTCCACAAACTTAACGACCGACCGACCTTGTGTCTGAATTGGGGGTGGTAATATTGTTAAGTATACTTAGAGAGCGAGACATTCCCTGGCAGTTTGCGTTGATAGCAATAAATCATAATAAACCGGATTTGAAGCTTCGACTTAATAAATTATATGTTAAGTGTTGCTGTTGGCTTGGGACCCCTTGTAAAGCGCTGTGAGCACGTTTAGTGGATATTGCCCTATATAAGTGCTCAAGGATTTTCGGATCATTGTCTTGACAACGCTATCCTCTCGTTTCTCATTCGTCTTTAGTGGTTTGTTTGACAAAGGGGAAACCCGAAACGTTCACATCATCTGCTGTCTTCGTAAATTGAATTAACGTTTCAATTCTTTTTTATTATTGTCATTTTTCCTCGAGCTTCAAACAACATTTAAATTTACACTGCCAGTAAGGGACACTTCGGCACATTTATTACCATATCTATATAGATATTGACCCGTCTATATTGTCACTAGATTTTTCAAATATATTTTGTATTTTCTTTCCCAGAGCGAGAGCGAGCCTTGAGACAGCTGGAAAGGGAGAGAATGATGAGGGTCGAAGCGGAGAGAAGGATACAGGGATGCAACTCGAGTCGAACACCTGTAGGCCCGGTAGCGGCCTTGCAGGATGAATGTCGGAAGTGAGTAGTAGGAAAACCTTATTATTATTATTACATATATCATCATCATCATCATCATCATCATCATCATCACATCATCATCACATTATTATTATTATTATTATTATTTTATTATTATTGTTATATTATTATTATTATTATTTATTATTTATTATTATTATTTATTATTATTATTATTATTATTATTATTATTATTGTTATTTTTCTTCTTCTTTTTTTCTTCTTCTCTTCTTCTTCTTCTTCTTCTTATTATTATTATTATTATTATATTATTATTATTATTATTATTATTATTATTATTATTATTATTATTATTATTATTATTATTTGCCCCCCCCCCCGCCTCCCACCCAAAAACCCACCTATTTGATTAATTTGGGGTAACACTGAAAATTTTTTTTATTTTCTACTCTCCCCTCTCTCTCTCCTCCTCTCTCTCCTCTCCCATTTTCACTCTTCTCCAAAATATCTCCCCTCTCCCCTCTCTCTTTCCCATTACTTCTCTATCTCTTTCTACATCTATTATTATTAATATTATAAAAATTATTATATAATTTTCCCTTATCTTGAAAAACTTTACTATGTGGTTTTCGTAAAATTATATATTTTTAAAATTAAAAATTCCCAATCAGAATGTTATTAAATTTTTTAACCTTCCCAAAATTTGATTTTTAAACCTTGGTGGGGGTTCAGTAAAATGAATCACCCCCAAAGGGTTTAAGCTGTCTCAAAGAAAAGAATTAATTCATACTGCTTTTTTTCCCCTTTTTTTCATAGAAAAAACTGCGAAAATTTTTTTTTAAATCGGATTAATTTTTGAAAAAGGAAAAGGAGAGGGGGGGCCGGTGAGAAAGGGAGAAAATTAAAAAAAGAAGAAAAAACCCAAACGAAAAGAAATTGGAATTGGGAAAAAAACCCGGAAACGGAACCCCATTGATTTGATGATAGGGTTGACACTTCCCCTTTGTAGGAAAACTGGTCCGTTTTTATATGATTTTAATCCGGGGCTCTTCGTTGGGCTGTTGGGGTTTCCCCTTCATTCGTTCATTCCGATAAAACGTTTTTGCTGTTTTTTTTTTTTTGTTTTTTTGTTTTTTTTTTTTTTTTGGTTTTTTTTTTTGGAATTTGGGTTTTGTTTTTTTGGTTTTTTTTAAAATGGGTTTGTGATTTTTTGTTTTTTGTTTTGGGGGGGGGGTTTGTTTGTTTTATTTTGGGGTTTGATTTTTTTTGGGTGTTAATTTTTTTTTTTTTATTTTATTTTATTTTATTATTATTTTTTTTTTTTTGTTTTTTTTTTTTTTTATTTTTTTTTTTTTTTTTTTTTTTTTTTTTTTTTTTTAAAGGGGGGGGGGGGTTTTTTTAAAGTATATTTTTAGATTTTCATTTTGTTTTGACCCCTCTCCCCCTCTTTTTTCTCTCTCTCCTCTCTTCCTCTCCTCTTTTCTCTCTCCTCTAACCCCCCTCTCTCTCTTTTCCTCTCTCTCCCCTAACCCCTCCTCTCTCTCTCTCTCCTTCTCCTCTCTCTCCTCTTCCCCCTTGACCTCCCCCTTCTTTTCAATTTTTTCTCACTCGACCCCCCCCCCTGCTATTTTTTAACCCCCCCCTTCCTCTTCCTTTTTCTCTCTTCTCCCCTTCCCCCTCCTTCCCCCCCCTCTCTCTCTCTTTCCTCTCTCCCCTCTCCTCTCTTCTTCTTTTTTTCTCCTTCTCTTTTTCATTCCGCCCCCCCCCTCTCTCTCTCTCTCTCTCTCTCTCCTTTTCCCCTCTCTCCTCTCTGGAAAGACTAAAAATAGCAGGGAGAAAAATCAAGAAAGAAAGAGAGAGAAAAGGAGAGAGAGAGAGATAGTGAGAGGAGGGGAAAAAGAAAGACAATAACTGTTTATTTATGCCCATAAACAAAAATGCCACCTTCCCCTTCCCCTCCATTTCCCTCCATCCATATCCATCCACCACATCCATCCATCCATCCCTCCACCATCCCCTCCACCCCACCAACCCTCCTCCCTCCACCATCCATCCTCCTTTTCCCCTGTCCCTCCTCCCTCCCATCTGCCCATCCTCCTCCATCCTCCATCCATCCCCATCCCTCCTCCGTCCACCATCCATCCATCCTTTCCCCTCCTCTGTCCCTCCTCCATCCACCGTCCTCCATCCATCCATCCATCCACCATCCACCATCCATCCATCCATCCACCTCCCCCCTCCGTCCATCCCCATCCTTCCCCGTCATCCACCTCCTTCCATCCTCCACCTTCCTCCATCCTCCATCCTCCACCACTGTCCCCCTCCATCCATCCATCCATCCCATCCCCTCCACCCTCCTCCACCTTCCCCATCCCTCCGCCCGCCATCCATCCATCCATCCACCCTCCATCCATCCATCCATCCTCCATCCCTTCCATCCATCCATCCATCCGCCACCCCCACCATCCATCCCCCATCCATCCATCCATCCGCCCTCCATCCATCCGTCCAATTCCATCCTCCACCACCATCCCCTCCCCCATCCATCCATCCTCCACTGTCCATCCTCCATCCCCCTCCATCCGTCCGTCCCCCCGTCCATCCACCCCCTCCTCCATCCATCTCCCTCCATCCCCATCCCTTTCCATCCATCCCCCAAAATTCGTCCACCCCATCCTCCCCAAATTTTCCATCCATTCCCCCTCCAACAATTTTCCATCCCCCTGTCCACCATCTCCCCACCCTCCGTCCATCCATCCCTTCCTCCATCCTCTTTCCCCCCCCATCCATCCCCCCATTTCCCCCCTCCATCCATCCATCCCCCCTCCGTCCATCCCCCATCCTCCCTCCATCCCCCTCCTTCCATCCGTTTCCTCCAGCCATCCTCTTTCCACCTTTCCTCCATCGTCCCCTCCTCCCCCATCCGCCTCCATCCATCCTCGTCCTTTTCCTCCCTGGTTTGTCAATTTCCTCCCCACCAATTTCCCCCCTTTCTCACCCCTTCCATTTTTCGAAAAAGGAGTTTTTAGGGCCTTAAAAAAGAAATATTTTATTTATCCCCGCACCCCAGATTTGGCCCGGCAGGCGATTGAGAAAGGAGGGCCCTTTTTTAGGAAAGGGTTTTTTTTTGTCCCGGCCCGCTTCAAAAGTGAGTGTTCGCCGTCATCATTTTATTATGGGCACACAAACATCATCATCAACACATCATCATCATCATCATTCCATCTCACATTTTCAATTTATTATCACATTCGGGTTTTAGTCGTGAACGCTCGTGCGCGTATCAAATCACCATCATGGGTCACATCATTATCATCATCGTCACTTTTTATTTATCATCGTTTCAAAAATCATCATCACCATTATTATATCTCATATCATCTTCATCATAAATCATCATCATCATCTCATCATCACCATCATCATCATCTCATCATCATCATCTCATCATCACCATCATCATCATCATCATCACCCATCATCTTCCATCATCACTCATCATCATCTCAATCATCACATCATCTCATCGTCGTGGGTCGTAGTCGTCGTCTTCATAATCATCATCATCCATCATCATCACTTTCATAATCATCATCATCATCATCATCATCTTTCATTAATCACCTCATCATCATCAATATCTTATCCCCAATCATCATTAAAATCTTCGTCATCCTTACTCGGTAAATAAACAGCAGCGTCGCAGAGTGATACCGCCTCTGCTTCGTAACCGAAGCTACGGATTTGATTCCTCTCCACCGCTTTGTGGTCCTGGGAAAACTCCCCCCTCTCCCTAACTAAATTTGCTGCGGTACTGCCTGGGGCTAACCCCTTTGTGATTCCATTCCTCCCGTTAAAAAGATCCTTAAAATTCCTTATTTTTACTTCGGTTTTGCGGGTGGTTGGATGGGAGCATCACCCTTGAATCATATACCTATGATGTTCGCATGGGTGTACGATCCGATAGTGATGTCGTTTCTCTTCTTCTCTTTCTAGCCTATCCTGCTTCTTTGGTTTGTGATTGTATTTTTGACAGGGGATATTTTTTTTTCTGTAAATCTTCTGCCTGTTTGTCTTGGTTATTTATAAATTAGCTTATGATATCCTTTAGGTTATGATTTTGATTACATTGTACATTTTTGTTAGATGCTGTTTTTTTTTTGTTTCAGCGGGTCTCTCATATAACCTCAATTGTGTTGGAAGAGACTAAAGCAACAAACAAACAAAAAAAAATCTACTTCGGTATGAAATAATAAATAAAAATAATTGGATGGACATAGGAAATTATATTCAGTATTTATTTTATTCTATTTTTTTTTATTTTAAATTTCACTTGAGAATCTCACCGTAGGGGGAAGCGTGGCTCAGCGGTACTGTCTTTGCTTCGTACGCGAAAGGTAACCGATTCGATTCGCTCGCCGCTGCGTTGTGTGGCATTGAGCAAGTCACCTTGCCCTAACTCAATTTGCGGCGCATGCATTGCGGCTGACGCCTGGGTTTATTCCAGTCTTCCTTGGAATAGACCTAAGAGACAAATTTCCACTTTGGGATGAATAAGGAAATTTTTTTTCATTTATTTTTAAAAAAATTACTTTAAGTGTATCAAAAAGATAATTGCTCGACTTAAGTGTGAATGGTACTTGATTATAAGCATTGTTTGATATTGTTAGAGTGCTAGTATGTACCCCACAATAGACATTTTAAAAAAATAAGGAAGCTTAAAAAGTAAATTGTTATAATATACGAAATGGAATTTTTGCTCAATATGACAAAACTGGAGGATTATGAAGCATCCCTAAGCGCATGTGGTATGGTCATACCATGACAATGCATTGTACAAACGTGCATATTTTCTTTTTATTTTATTTAAAAAAAATGTTTTTCATGTGTTGCTCTTACTGAAGTTCTTTATAAAAATCGTTACCACTCAAAAGTGGATTTACGGGGCGCTCAAAGCAAAGTCTTCCAAAAACCACAACCATCATTTTCTATCTCTTGCCTAATCCACTAGTCTCAACAAGCATTCCAGCTTGCGAGAAAATAGATGGTGAATGGGGAGATAATTCATGTCGTTCAATTCTTTACTTCAAACTGGAGTTCTCTTTCCTTTTCTTTCCTGGTTTTTTTTTCTTTTTTTTTCTGTATCAACGCGGCGCCTTCGATTACTTTGTATCATGGAGAAAAAAACAAAAAAAATGGCCGTAAATATCAATCTGGGTCAAGTAAAGATTTATAAATCTAAAACTTGAAAATGTATGGAATTTCAAATGAAAATGTAGTGTTGTATTCCGAGATATAGCAGGAAATTATTTTATAGTTAGTATGGTGCTCTGGGTCATTCGTTAATTATAATTAAAATTCTATAAACTTTTGACTTTTTCACAATGGGGTATATGTCATTATTGATGGCTGAACTTTATGTTTAAAAAGAGGAAATAACAATAATATTATTTTCTCTCTCTCTCTCCTCTCATCTCTCTCTCTCTTATTTATCATATATATATATATATATATATATATTATTATATATAATATATATATCATTTGCGAATATCTTAACAACTGAGATAATGCCTTTTGTTGAACACAAACCATTCCTGTGAAGGGAGCTAATTTTGTGACTGCGGGATGTCCCTGCTAGGCTATAGCGGAAAAGATTACTTATTAAGATTAATTTTCCCCTGCTTACTTCCCTTGCATCGGGCCTGTCCAAACTCTCGGGTGTTCTCGTCTTGCCTGCCGGGTTGTTGCGATGGGAAAATGTGCTTTCTTTTCCCATGTTACATCAATCCAATCTGTCTTCAATCTGATTGCCATCTGTCCGGCTAATCTTGTCCTGACTCTTCTCTCTTCTTGTCCTCTCCTCTCTCTTCCTCCTCTCTCTCTCTCCTCCATCTCCTCCTTCTCTCTCTCTCTCTCTCTCTCTCTCTTATCTCTCATTTCTGCTCTCCTATCTCTCTCCTCTCTCTCTCCTCTCCTCTCTCATATATATTATATATTATATATCAAAATAACAATTTATCTCTTTTCTCTATCTCCTTGCCGTATCTTTTCTATCTTTGTATCCTTTCCCATATAATTCAAACTTACTCTAAATCTCAACCAATTATATATATATATATATATTATATATATATATATTATATTATATATAGATATTATATCGTATCTACTATCTTCTTTCTATCTATCTCTCTCTCTCTCTCTCTCCTCTCTCCTCTCTCTCTCTTTACTTATATATATTATATATATATATTATTATATGTGTCTTCATTTTCCCTCTATCTCCCTTGCCGTATCTTTTTCTATCTTTGTATCCTTTCCATATAATTCAAACTTACTCTTAAATCTCAACCTGCGCATGTATCGACAATGGTTAGGAATGGGTGTTTTTAAGGCAGTTAGTTATTCATGTGTTGTGTGTGTGTGTTGGGTGTGTATGGATGTTGTGTAGGGATGAGAGAGAAGAGAAGAGAGAGAGGAGAGGAGAGAGAGAGAGGAGAGAGAGGAGAAGAGATAAGGAATGATAGCTGGGTCTGCTTCATGATCTTCGAAATTGTATATAAGGGAAGCAATCGTGGTAATAATATTTGAAGGGAAAGATAAGTAGCAGTTATAGCCCTTGACATTTTTTAAATTTCTTTTCTTTTGTTCTAACAGAATGGAAGAGATGGTCGCCAACATGTTACAGTACAAGGCCAAGGTAGATCAACTTAAACAGAGAACGCCAGTATGAAGTCTTCCTATGAGGTAACAGTTTAGGTTTTTATATAATATAAGTGCAGATCTTATAACCCAACGCAATAGACACCTAAGATAACCACGCCTCTCAGCCAGTCGTTATAATGTAAACAATGGCAGTGATTAGTAAACATAGCGAACTAAACAGGTTTTGCTATCTTTGGAATGTGTTTAAATAAAGTACCCGGTGTTCTACCTTTTGGCGATATAGAAACAATATGTGATCAGAGAGAGAAGGAGCTCGATTTCATTCACGTTATTGTTTAGTATGTTTGTCCAGCATGTGTGAAGGTGTGTCACAAATCCCATGTTTTGATTGGTCAAAAATCTACTGATTAATTATGGGCCTCACTGAAGCATTTACATACGAGTGTGTAGTGCAATATCCACTAAACGTGTTCAATAACAAACACGAAATATGTAGGCCAAGACATGACGCCTATTAAGGGGCGGTTTGGGTCTAAATATTAGGAAAATCCTTCGAAAAATTGATTTTGAGATTTTGGTGGAAAATGATATTTCATTATCTTAGAAGTAATGTAATTGAAGTCCAAATTCTTAAAGTAGTCTATAAAGGCACGGACAAACACAGTCGGAAAATGGTACAGGTAGTAAGAAAAGTGTGAAAAAACGGGACGCTATTTTGCTATTTTCTCAATATGTCATTTTTCTAAGGGTATGGGATACTGTGTCAACGTTTTCTCAGAATCTATTCAATGAAATTGTCTGAAAATTTCCAGTTATCACAGAGATAATGTATTATGTCACCATAGAGAGAATTTTTTGATAAAATATGTGAATTTTGAATTAATTCTGAATTTTTTAACATCATTTTGTCATAACATTTTGATTCTCTCAGATATAATTAAAAAATGTCACCATAAATGTTGTTTTTTTAACTATAATGACGATATAGAATAGAATGATTAAAAACCGCCCAAAATTGGTAATAATTTTTTTTTCAAAAAAGACCCAAACCGCCCCTTAAGCGATCTTACCTTGAGTACAAGGTATAAACTTTGCATCGCTCAGAGCAGGACTCAAACCCGCGACCGACCGGTCTGAAGGCGAGTGTCATACCACAAACCCTCAAATCCACTGTTGTTGTTGTTGTTGTTGTTGTTGTTGTTGTTTGTTGTTGTTGTTGTTGTTGTTGTTGTTGTTGTTGTTGTTGTTGTTGTTGTTGTTGTTGTTGTGGTGATGGTGGTGCTGGTAGTTGTGGAGGAGGATCGAAGAAGATGGTAGTAGAATGATTGCCATTGTATTTTATGGCAAGGACGGCGATGATGATGATGATTGATGATGATGATGATGACGAGACGAGGACGACGACGACGATGATGATGATGATGATGAGGAATGATGATGATGATGATGATGATGATGAGATGATGATAATGATGATGGTAGTTGCAGTGATTTAGAGTTGTTGCTGTATTCTTTGGTGACGTTGCAGTTGCCATTGTCATTTTCTTTGTTGTTGTTGTTGTTGTGTTTTTGTTTTTGGTTTGTTTTTTTTTTTTGCCATCGATGCCACCATGTTCCATACAAACGTCATTTTTTCCCCCACAGGCCAATCTTATCGAAGTACTGCAGTCACATCAGCTCCCTAGAACGTGATAACATGGTGCTCAGGAACCAGGTCAAGAAGATGGAATCTCAGGTCAGTCAGTGGCTTACGTCACATGCTTTTGGATTTTCTATCAAGCATTTGTGTTTTTGATTGGTCTGTTTTGTGTTGTTTTTTTCTTTGTTTGTTTTATTTGGGTATTTTCTTTTGTTTTTTGTTTTGTTTTTTTTTTTTTTGTTTTCTTTTTGGGGTGGGGTGGGGGGAGGGGGGGGGGGAGGGGAGGAAGGAGGCGTATTTTGTATTTGCCGCCACTTTGTTTGCTATTGTTTTGTTTCGGTCTTTTTTTGTTGTTGTTTTGTTTGTTTTGTTTTGTTTCTGTTTTTTTTTTTTTTTTGTTTTTTTTGTTGTTTTTATTCAACAATCGGCACAGTTAATCAGTAAGTAGATATTATGCCATTTGTGTATTTATATATATATTAGTATATTATATATATATATATTATATATATATATATATATATATCTTCAATGGTTATTCATATAATAATAACAACATATTATACTTTATCTTCTATCAACACTTGACTGATCCACGGCAAAGGGGACGAAAGAAAGTCCAAGGTTGGGGAGCGGCTAAGGGTAGGGGGGTTCCCTTTTTTG
>NW_027623420.1:0-10050 GCF_034508935.2 Berghia stephanieae
CGGTGTGTACAGAACGACACGGTAAAGAAAAAAATAATCGAAGCACGGTCGTCAATTTTGATAGATCTGGCTTGATCGACCGTTGTGATTATATTTAAAAGAACCCAGCTTAGGAAATGAAATTAGCATGTCCAAATATTTCTGTTATTTATTTATCGATTCAGTACCGCTGAGCTCTCGATTTAACTGGTTTGTAAAGCTCTTTTGGGAGGACAGAACGGTTCCCACGCAGCTGGTTTCTGACTGTGTCTATTAAAATGTGTTACCAGGAATTCTTGAGTGTTAGTGTTAGTAATAATAGAGCAGCAAGCCAAAAGGATTTTATTTTCAACAACACACAACACAATTGAATGGTTTCGTTCACGAAACGGAGGAGGTCGTCCATGTGACATCACCGACACGAAAACCCATCTAAAATGCAACTTGAAAACAAATTTTGGTCAACAGTTGCACGTAAAAGTACTAACTTTGATATTGACATAAATTCCCCACCTTGCAACCCATCGCGCAAAACTGGTATACCATAACATGACAAAACAGAGTAAGGGCTAGCATGGAGATGTATATAACATACCATCAAATCCTTATAACACCCCTGCACAAAGTTGTTCTCAACGAATCCATGTGTATAATTATGAATTTGGAATAGTGAAGTGTGTAAGCACAAGATCAACATTCAAAACCAATCTTAGATTAATAATTCTTCTTTCTAGAGACTATCTTAATCCTTTTAAATCCCACATTGTTGCTGCATTTTTCTGAGTTGCTAATACGAAATATAATTCCTAAATTTTAACATAATTCCGTAATTCAACTATACCGGAGTAACGTAGTTGTCCTATCATATTAATATTTTTATTATTATAACGACGGAATAATTAGATAAAAAGAAACCCCCTAAAGAGTTTCATACTTACCATTTCTAGAAAACAGAGTCATGTCTACCCGTATACCCCATCACTCACAAACAATCGTTGCTTTGTTCAATCTCAAAAGCAACAAGCCGCCGACCGTGTATCTAATAATTTTGTTCCTGAAAAAAAAACCCCCATCGCTACAATACTGTAGAAGTTCAATAATTAATGATTGTTATGGACACAAATTCATCTCCAAAAACTTATGAGTCAGATAAGATATCTCTAAGTTTTAAAAAATAATAATGCTAGTTGTTCGTAACAAATGGGTCGATTTCCTGTCTTTCGTACAAATAGGGTTTAAGTTAAATTGAACATTTGTTTCAAGTTTGAGAATTTATAGACACAAAAAAACCGTTTCATCTTCGTATAAAGGCTTTGGTTGTAGCGAAAAATATAAAAGTTTCAGCTTGACGTTAATAAAGACTATTTTAATGTTTAACGTCCCTGCACTAAAAGAACCGTTTTTCATACTAATTGTCTCAATGGTTTACCATAAAGAAACGAATAATTTAAACGACAAATTCCCTAAAACTCACAGACATTGATTGATTTTAAACACGATTCACCCAGTGAAATTCAAAGCTTCAATTTATCTATTATAGCTGCACTGAGTAAAGATAGAAACCCCCATATTTTAAGGGGCTACGAGTTCCAGGTCAGACTTACCTATAGAAGTCCTGGTTCCAGTCCATTTAACGTGATTATTTTTTTTCTTTCTTAAAAGTTTTTTTTTTAAAACAATTGCTATTTTTAATAGTTCTGTCTTAACCTTTGTACAGTATAACCCACACAACCCATCATCTTTTGTTTATTTTCAAACAATGACAATCAACTCATATATAATAATGTTACACAGTTTGTCTATCTCTGTATGAATGAATGAGTATGAGGTTCGAACGACAGGCCCAAGTAGGTATAAATTACATTCGAAAGCGACGCGTATTTATTTGCAGAACAGATCGCCATCGGGCGTAAATTTATTGTTCAATTTTTAAAAATTGAGCCTGTTTCCTTCTTCTTTGCAATTAGCTATACTTTACAATAGGTCAAATAGAAAACCAACTGATTTTATCATTCGTGGTCGTCTCTAAAGTTACACAAGCCAGGTGTTAAAAATGTACAACGATACAAGTTTTTATTTTCGTCAACGCGATGTACCTGAAGCCAGCAGAGCGAAATGAAGTGTTTTTTATATTTTTACGAATAATTGAATAATAAACATCAAAACTTGTCCAAAAAGTCAATATTAACCCAGCTAACTGCCGTACTCTTGAAAACACGTATTAAAAAAAAAAATTGCCTGAAACACCACTTCTTTCAAATGTCGAAATGACTCACAACTTGCAAACATTCTCAATTACTGGGAGATTCCTAGAAGAACTTCGCCTAGTACCCAGTTTGAGGTTTTTGCCAATATGAGGGTCGTTTAAAAAAAATCGATCCGAAATTTGAAGGACAGCGTTTTTTCTGCCAAATTTTTAAATAACTGCTTTCTTTTTTTCCGAGTACGGCACAGAATGCGAGTTAAGTCTTGGTATAATAAAGTTGTAGGAAATAACTAGGAATATAGAGGTCATGCGTTAGGGCGATAGTCAAAAAGTTTATATCGCAAGGTCTCGTTGATTGATGAATTAGAAAAGAATAAAGCAATATATATATTAATGTGTCATCCTCTCTCCTCCCATATGATATCTATTCTCTCTAACCACATCAACGTGGATATCACGCGGCATTAAATTCCTTATTTTTTTTCTACATCAAACAACCTTTTGGATTAGGTTGTAGTTTCTCAATGCTGTACTCGGTGAATAAACTGACTGACTATGTTGCAATTTCATATTCTCGATAAAGGGACAAAGAATTTGAACTTATAGAAAAACAAAACAAAACAAAACAAACAAAAAGCAAGATTAAAAACTCTGAACTTTTCATAAGCAGGCTATGTGGTCAGTGGTATGAACACTCGCTTTCCGGATCGGAAGGGTCCTGGGATTCGGAGCCTCGCTCGGCGCATAGTTGAGGTCCTTGGAAAAGAACCTCTTTACTCACATTCTCTCCCCGTACTCAGGTGTAAACTGTAGTAAAGTAGTCATTTCCCAAGGACTGGTCGTTAACGAAAGCGTTGTCTTTGTCCGCCACATTGTAACATCGCCTAACAGGCGGTATGTCGCGCCAATGGCTCTGTAAGGGCTACTCCTGTGCTATTTATGTAACTTAAGTGAGAAAATTATCACAATATATTATAAATGTGGTTGAAGACTGTAACATCTTTGTGTTGAAATACACACACAACTACACAACACATCACACACACACACACACACACAACAACACACACACACACACACACACAACACACGCTCCGTCAACAGAAAGAAAGCATTTGCCGACAACTGACTAAATAAAAGATCGTACATTTATTATTGCGCATGCATCATTTATCCATTTTATAAACCACATTCTCCTTATTCAGTACTAGTAGTGTTTTACTTAAACTAAAACAAACGAAACGATAAATGGTTTTGAATTTCAATTGCTTTGAAGATTTATACTTTTATACCTATGACAAAAATAAATTAAAATAAAATAAAATTTCGCAATGATAATTTTATATTTCACAGTAGCTATAATGCATTATTATGCGTAGAGAATGATAATTTTAATAAAATTACAGGGGTCAGTTTATTTAAGTGGCAATATTTCATTAAACGAGCTCAACACGCTTTGCCAAGGGGTCCATGGCTAAGCACGATACAGCACCCGGTAGGATTTTTTTTCTCTCAATGTAAATGATGACTTAAAATGAATTACACAATTCCTCTATCGTCGATCTGTTTTTTTTTGTATTTTAAATAATGATTTAATGTTTTCGTTGTTTTATTTTTTTGAAGCTTTTTTTCATTTTTGTTTATGACAAATTTTTGGCTAAAAAATTATTTTCAGTTTCCGTCCCTGGCAAAATTTAAAACCGCTTTGATGCATGGGTCACATTAAAAAAAACAAAAACAAAAAACTAAATATACTGCTCATAAATCGAAAAAGGCAGATAAGAAATCTATTACTTTATTTCAATTTTTTTTTTTAAAACTCTCGATTATTACGTTTGTTCGTTTTTTTTTTAGGAAAGGGTTTTTACAAATTACAGTAATAAAGAGAATAAATTCCCCCCCCCCCCTTCCAATAATGATAATAAATATAAAAAAAAAGAAAACAAATGAACACACAACCCGAGAAAACCAAAAAAAAAAAAGAAAAAGAAATACACCCCCCCACCTCCCCCGATGAACATAATAAAATTTCTTATCGTCCTGCAAAATTTTAATCCACTGTGTTCGCTCCTATACTCTTTAAAAACATCTCCCATTAATAACTTCCACCTTTGCCATATCTTGACTTTGGGATAGTACTAAATTATGTTTTTAACACTACCTCTCTCTTCTTCTTCTTCTTTTTTTCTTTTCTTCTTCTTTTCTTCTTTCTTCTTCTTCTTCTTTCCCCTTCTTCTTCTTCTTCTTCTTCTTCTCTCTTTCCTTCCTTTTTTCTCTTCTTTCTTTTCTTCTTCTTTCCTTCTTCTTCCTCTCTTCTTGTTCCTTCTCTTCTTCTCTTCTTCTTCTTCTTCTTTTATCTTCTTCTTCTTCTTCCTCTTCTTTCTTCTTCATTTCTTCTTCTTCTTCTTCTTCTTCTCTTCTTCTTCTTCCTTCTTCTTCTTTTCTTCTTCTTCTTTCTTCTTCTTTCTTCTTTCTTCTTCTTCTTCTTCTTCTTCTTTCTCTCTTCTTCCTTCTTCTTTTCTTCTTTTTCTCTTCTCCTTCTTCTCTTCTTTCTTCTTTCTTCTTCTTTCTTTCTTCCTTTCTTCTTCCTTCTTCTTCTTCTTCTTCTTCTTTCTCTTCTTCTTCTTCTCTTTTATTCTTGCTCTTCTTTCTCTCTTCTTTTTCCCTTCTTTTTCTTCTTCTTTCTTTTCTTCTTTTCTTTCTTCTTCTTCTTTCTTTCTTTCTTCTTCTTTCTTCTTCTTTTTTCTTTTTTCTTCTTTCTTCTTGTTCTTCTTTCTTCTTTCTTCTTCTTCTTCTTCTTCTTCTTTCTTCCTACTTCTTCTTCTTTTCATTTTCTTCTTTTTCTTTTCTTCTTCTTCTTCTTCTTTTCTTTTTTTCTTCTTTCTGCTTCTTTCTTCTTCTTCTTTTCTTCTTCTTTTTTCTTTTACTTCTTCTTCTTCTTTCTTCTTCTTTTTTCTTCTTCTTCTTTCTTCTTTCTTCTTCTTCTTTCTTCTTTTTTCTTCTTCTTCTTTCTTTCTTCTTCTTACTCCTTCTTCTTCCTCTTCTTCTCTGCCTCTTCTTTTCTTCGTCTTTCCTTCTTCTTCTTCTTCTTCTTCTTTTTCTTTTCTTGTTCTGTTTCTTGTTCTTGTTCCCTTGTTCTTGTTCTTTCTTGTTCTGTTCTTTCTTTTTTCTTGTTCTTGTTCTCTTCTTGTCTTTTCTTGTTCTTGTTCTTGTTCTTGTTCTTGTTTTTGTTCTTGTTCTTGTTTCTTGTTTACTTGTTCCTTTCTTTCTTGTTCTTGTTCTTGTTCTTGTTCTGTTCTTGTTCTTGTTCTTGTTCTTTTCTTGTTCTTTTCTTGTTCTGTCTTGTTCTTGTTCTTTTTCTTGTTCTTGTTCTTGTTCTTGTTCTTTCTTTCTTGTTCTTGTTCTTTTGTTCTTGTTCTTGTTCCTTGTTCTTTTCTTGGTTCTTGTTCTTGTCTTGTTCTTGTTCTTGTTCTTGTTCTTGTTCTTGTTCTTGTTCTTGTTCTTGTTCTTCTTCTTCTTTTCTTCTTCTTTTCTTCTTCTTCTTCTTCTTCTTCTTCTTCTTCTTCTTCTCCTTCTCCTTCTTCTCCTTCTTCTTCTCCTTCAGCACTGCCTCCACACAATGCCAGAAAGACAATAAATGGATTTTGGTCAGAAAATACGCCCACTTCAAATATGGATCGATCAAAGTGTCCGCTAGTATGACTTGACCAAAAGTCTGAAATTTGGTCTCAGATTATAACTTTTTGAACAGTTGAGATTCACTTGAGTAAAAAGTTCTTTTAAGTTAAAAAAAAAAGAAAGTGTTTGTCAGTCTAGATGGCAGAGTTGCTCATAAAGATATTATTATTTTTTATTTATTATTTATTATTTTTTATTATTATTATTATTATTAATTATTATTATTATTATTATTTTTATAATTATATATTATTATTATTATTATATTATTATTATAATTACTAATTATTATTCGTTAATTATTATCATTATCATCATCATTATTATTATTATTATTATTATTATTATTATTATTAATATTATTATTATTATTATTAAATTTTTATATTATGATTATTAATTTTTATTATTATTATTTTTTTATTTATTATTATTATTATTATTATTATTATTATTATTATTATTATTATTTATTATTATTATTATTATTATTATAACTACTATTATTATCAGTTATTATAATTATTATTATTATCATTATCATTATTATTATTATTATTATTATTATTATTATTATTATATTATTTATTATTATTATTTTTATTATTATTATTATTATTATTATATTATTATTATCATAATTATTAATTATTATTATATTATTATTATTATTATATATCATTATATTATTATTTTTATTATTATTATTATTATTATTTATTATTTATTATTATTAATTATTATTATTATTATTATTATATAACAACTATTATTATCGTAATTATCAGTAATTATTATTATTTAATCATTATCATTATTATTATTAATTTTTTATTATTATTATTATTATTATTATTATTATTATTATTTTATTATTATATTATTATTATTATTATAACTACTTTTTATTATCGTTATTATCATTATTTTTATTATCATATTATTATTATTATTATTATTATTATTATATTATTATTATATTATTATTATTATTATCATTATCATTATTTATTATTATTATTATTATTATTATTATTATTTATTATTATATTATTATTATTATCATCATCATTACCATCATCATCGTCCCCCTGTCCTTCCAGTAGTATTGATTGAGTAGCTAGGTCTGTTAGACTTGGCAGAAATTATTTTGCGATAGACTAGCAACCCGCTATTGTCCGTTTCTTGCTATAGAAACCGGATGAACTCCCGATTCCACTGGGCGGTTGCTATATAATTGATTTGCATATTTTTAATAAACCCAAAAAGGGAATAAAAAATATCACTCAAAGCATTCAATTTTCTCGCGGGAATGGATTAAAACTGCTTGTTGTGTTTGTGGGGGTTTTTTTTTGTTTGCCATGTTGCATACGTGTAAAGAATGTGTGGTGTGTTGTGTTGTGTGTGTGGTGTGTGGTGCAATGTGTGGGGTATGTATATTATTGTTATTATTGTCATATTTTAAATATTTTAAAGGTGTGTTTTCAATTATCTCACCACAACAGAGCGTACGTTATTTTTAACGCTCAACGTTCTCTCTCTCTCTCCTCTCTCCTCTCTCTACTCTCTCATCTTCTCCCTCTCTCTCTCTCTCTCTCTCTCTCTCGTTTCTCTTCCCCTCATAACCATTCGCCTCAGGGTTTCCATTTGCACGTTTAGTACCCCCCCGCCCCCTCCCCCGGTTGCCGTTCTCTTAGAAAAAATGAGAAGAACACGTTTTATAAAATTTGCCATTATTAATATTATTATTATTATTAATATTATTATTATTATTATTATTATTATTATTTTTATTATTATATTATTATTATTATTATTATTATTATTATTATTATTATTATTATTATATTATTATTATTATTATTATTATTATTATTATTATCATTAATTATTATTATTATTATTATGATGATGATGATGATGATGATGATGATGATGATGATGATGATGATGATGATGATGATAATAATAATATGATAATGATAATAATAATGATAATCATAATCATAATAAGCAAGAAAAAAAAGAAAAGAAAGACCAACAAAAAGCAAACAAATAAACGAACAAAACCAAATAAGCAACAAAAAACGACAATAAAACAAAACAACCCACAAAATAATGAGTTCATTTGTGTTTAATCAATTTTTTCCTTTCCCATTTCTTGTTCATATTTTTTTTTAAGATATAATTTTATGACAAATTAAATATTTCTAATTTCCAGGTTTGATTTGCCATGGGTTTCTCCCTGACAAGGTAATTTTCATAAAACTGTGATGGTCTAACCACTTATTCATTCAAAAGTTATTAGATTGTTTGTTATTTGAATGTCTTGACAAATGCTGAGTGATTGTTGACATTTGAATAAGAAAAATGTTGGTCGTATCGTAACGAATGTGACGATTTTCCTATAGTTGGTAAGGAGAGGTTAAATGGTCAAAATGATATTAAAAACAAATAACTTTTATTTATCCCTCGATGCAGAAGTGTATGTTTTATTTATTTATTTATTATTTTTTTTTTTTTTCACCATCCAAAAGAATAGTGTGTCAATTTCCACCAGTTATTGCTTCTCTGTTAAAGTTATATCCCTCCCTCTCTCCTCTTACTTCCCCCCCTCTCTTCTCTCTCTCTCCTCTCTCTTCTCTCTCTCTTTCTCTTCTCTCTCTCTCTCTCCCCCCCCCTCTACTCTCCTCCCTCCCTCCCCCCCTCCCCCCCCCCCCCCCCCACACACACACTCACACAACCACAACTATTTTTGTATTTTGAATATTATATCAAGTTATGTTTGTCCAGACCTACACTAATCATGAATTCCAATCAATGAGACTTGGTTTCTAATGAAAAACCTTTCCCTCTAATTTACCAAAATCATCAGCGTCAAAGATAACGCTTTCCGACCCTTATTTTACAATACAGAAATCAATATTAATTACCCTCATCCCCCTTCCTCGTTCTCTCATTCGTTTACACGTACACCCAATTCCCCCCCCCCCCCCCCCCCCCCCACCCCCCCCCCCCCCCTTCCCCCCTATCCCCATTCTTCAAACCATACACATGACATGATATAGTGAACATTCATCCTATACACACCCACACATCCACACGCGTGTACACAAAAACACACTAACATTCAATTTACAAAACACACACAATCAAACACACATACGACACACACGCGCACACAACTAAACCCCACAGATACAACAACACGCACGCACAATTTCAACAAAAATGTACATTATCTTCACCCTTTTTAAAATTGAAGTGCAAAGCAGTTACTTCCTCCTCCCAACCGTTAAAAATGGCGAATGTTTGGAAATGCGAAGCAACAATGCAACTTTCCGATGTTAGCACCCGAACCCCTTTATTAACTTCTCGTTTTCGGTTGGTAGGGCAAAATAATAATATGAATCACATCAAGATAAACCATTAGAATGCATTGTTGATGTTGTACTTGTATTGTCTTACATTTTAGTAAAATTAGAGATCTATTCTTTGAAATAAAAATATTAGAGTTGGGGATGAAAATTGTTCCGTTACAGGCCATGTGAAATTTTTGTCAATGAGCACAGAAATCCGTCAAATCTAAAAAACAAGACTGTTTTTTAAAACTTGAGCTTTTATATAGAGCAATATCCACTAAACGTGCTCAAAAGCGCTTTACAACGACCCCGACCAACAGCAGCACGTAACAGTAGGACGAGACTAATGCCTGTTAGGCGATAATTTCAATTATTTTCGGACACAGAAAACGCCGTTTAACGGCCAGGTACTCTTTTTAAAACCCGAGTACGGTGAGAGAATGTGAGTAAAGAGTTTTTGCCAAGTACTCAACTATGCGCAAGACGATTAAGCCTTCCAATTTGCTCCTTTTGGACACGGGAGATTCCTGTTGACATGGGACCTTTGTTTGGTGATTATCCATATCCCTTCAAGGCATGCCAAGGCGACAGCATCTACCCTAGAGTAAGAGCGTAACTTTCTTTCCTCTGACAATCTCGGTAGCTGTCTATCTAGTGGAGTAAGGTAATTAATACGTGTGATGAACGATTCATCTTAACAACGCCACTACCACATCATCTCATTCATCTGTAGTGTTTTCATTCATCCTGTTTTTTTGATAAAGGTGAAACCCGAAACGTCCATTCTTCTGTTTTCGTAATCAAATTGAAGCGCATCAATTTCAA
>NW_027623421.1:0-2500 GCF_034508935.2 Berghia stephanieae
TTTTTTTTTCTGGATTTTTTTTCATGTGTGGGAAAATTTTTCAAAGGGGCCCCCCCTTGTTCAAGTTCCCCTTACAATTTTTCCATGACGTACGACTGTTAAGCGTTTGAAAATTTTTCAACATCGCGGGCAACCAAAAATTTTAACAAAATCCACTCACTCAGGTTTTTTTGTTGTTTTTGCTGTTCAGTTTATAAAATTCTCATAATTTTTGTTTTAACCAACAAAAAGGAAAGGGTTTACATATTTGTGTTTGGTTCTTTAAAATTTTTGGTTCTAACCTCAAAAAAAATGCACGTCATTGATTAAAAAATTAAAAACCCATTGAATCATTTTTTTTTTCCTTTTTTTATTTTTATTTTATTTTATTATTATTATTATTTTTATTATTATTTTATTATTATTTTTATTATTTTAAAATATTATTATTATTTTATTATTATTATTTTTTTTATATCAATCATATCATCAACACCTTATTTTTTTAAGGAAAGAATTATTCGCTGTCCCCGGGCCAGTGGCGAAGGGACTGAGAGGTAACAAAAAAAAAAAAGGAAAAGAAAGAGAGAGGAGAGGAGAGAGAGAGAGAGAGAGAGAGGAGAGGGAGGGGGAAGAAAAGAGAAAGAGGAGAGAAGAGAAGAGGAGAAAAGGGGAAAGGGGAAGAGAGAAAAAGAGGGAGTGAGGAAAAAAAAAGAAAAAAATAAAAAGAAATGGTAAAAAAATTAAAGCAAAAATTTCTCTTTTTATTTTTTATCCTCATCTCATCATCATATCATCTCATCATCAATTTTATTAATTTTATTATTTTTTATTATTTTATTATTTTATTTTTATTATTATTTTATTATTATTATTTATTATTATTTCACACCATTATTATAACATCCCCATTATCATGATTTATCGTCTCACCATCTTTTTTTTGGTTCAGCTCGCCTAACTTCATTTCGGTTAAAAAAAAAAAAAAAAAATAATATAAAAAAATGAGGCTGTTTGGAAAAGGGGAAGAAATTTCAAAAAATGTTCAACTCTAAGTACCGGGTTTTTCCCTGCAATTGAGGGGAGCAAAAAACTTTGTAGCGTCAATCAACGTGGGAAAATTTTTTATAGGGGAATTTACCTTTTAATTCTGGATAACTTAATCTTTTAGGTTTTGGGGAAAATTTTTCCCCTTGGTAAAAGTTAAATCTTTTGACCGGGAAATTTAACTCAAAAAAAGGCATTCTTTAAAAGCTTCAAACCCCACGTTACAGTTTCAAAAAACAGTTGACTCAGTATTAACCCGAATCCTTATATTTTTTTATTTTTTTAAAAAGGAAAAATGTTTTAAATAAGTTTTTGCCTAGTAGTTTTATTCAACTCAATTAAAATGAAAACAAAAACCCCTTAACTTTATGCTCCCGAATTTGTCTTAAAAAAAAATGTAAAAAAAAGGCATGGGTAACAGAAAACCCGGGTTACTACGGTATAGTCGGTGTTAGGGTGAGGAGTTTTAAAAAAAAAAGCATTTATGTTTGAATAAAAATTATACTCAAATCCTAATTGTCCATTAATGAGTTAGGGCCCCCGTAGTTCAGTTGATAAAGCACTCGGTCAAATGAAAAGGGGGCAATATCGATCCTCAATAAATGAGAGAATGTGATTTAAAGAGTTTTTCCAGGCTGACTATGTGCCGGCGAGGCTGAACCAGGACCTTCCGATCCGAAAGAAGTGTTATACGACTAGAACCATAGTTGCACTATAATAAAAAAAGTGAAATATAAATATTAAGACGTCGCAATGTTGCTCAAGTTGATGGTAACAGAAATAAGAATGGCTCTCAAATAATTTATTTAATAGACACTTGGATAACCACGCCTCGCGGGCAAAAAGTATAAAAGTAAAAAATGGGGAGTGATTGGTTAAAAAGGAAGTACAGGTTTTATTATTCGATAGTATGTGTGTCTACTAAGTAAAATACCTACTGTTCTACCGCTTTGTGAATAAAACCAACACCAAAAACTTTAAATAAAGCTTATAACAGATCGAGGAAAACGTGTGAACTATCACCCCTTTGCGGTATAAAAAAAAAAACAATGATCAGAGCCGGTCGATTTCATTCCGTTTTTGTTTTTAAAACCAAAATTTTTGTCCCCAGCCTTTGAAGCGTGTCACAAAAATTTCCCCGTTTTGATTGGGCAAAAAAACTATGGTTATTGAAATCGAGACGGCTCTCGAAAAATTTATTTAATTAATTTCCCAATTCGAAAATTAAAAGGGAAAAAACTAGAATTTTTAAGGTTTAAAATTTACTTAATTACTTCCCCCGTCTACTTCTTATTTTGTTATAAACTCTCTTATTTGAGCTTATAGATAGTTCGAAGATGACGTCACTCGGTTTTGTTATTTTTTTTTTTCCACCCGTTTTTAAATAATGATACTGAATGTTTAACCCGATTAAAAGTTCATGAAAAACTTTTTTTGTTTGGTCCTTATATTCCCCAGGGGAAATTTTTTTTAG
>NW_027623421.1:7500-10064 GCF_034508935.2 Berghia stephanieae
CAAAAAGACCGGAAAATTTCCCCCAAAGTTCTCGAAGTACGCAGCAAAAAAAAACTAAATTCGAGATTTATATAGCGCAATGTCCCAAAAAACGTGCTCAAAGCGCTTTATAAGGGGTCCCTGACCAAGAGCAAAAACGTAACATTTAGAAAAAGACAAAATGCCTTTTCAGGAGATATTGCAATTTTTTTCCGACAGAGACAACGCGTTAAAGCCAGGTACTCTTTTACCCCCTGACTACGGTTTAGAGAATGCGAGTAAAAGGGGGTTTTCCCCAAAGACTCAACTATATGCCGAGCGAGGTTTTGAACCCAGAACATCCGATCCGAAGCGAGTGCCATACCACTTTTAAAGTTCCATATGCATGTTTGATTGGGAAAGAAATTGACGTCACTCAGCTCTTTGTTATTTTTTTTTTGCCAGCAATTTTTATGAGTGGGCTTCAATAAATTTATTCCCAAACAGACTATAGTTACAATGAAGTTTAAAGTTTATCAAGTCTTTGTTATTGTTTTTTGCCCTCCGCCCTTCATGAGTAATTTTTCACTAAACTGTATTAACCCGACTTAAACGTTCATGGTTACACATAGTTTTGTGTGTTGGTCCGTTATACTTTCCCGGGGGGGGAATGTTGTGAACTTTTTAGCCAAGGCCCTACTTTCTATAGTCTTTGTTATTGTTTTCTTGGGCATCCCGTTATGAGAAATTTTTCTTTTTTTACCAGACCAAAAAAAGTTCATGGTTACACACAGTTTTGCCCTGTTGTTTGTCCGTTTAAAAATTTTTGGTGGGCAATGTTTGAGCTTTTTTGCCCAAACGCAAACTAAAAACCAAAACCCCCAAAACTATGTGTGATCTTGATCGTTTATAGTCTGGTTAATGCAGTTTAGTGGAATTACTCACAAACGTGGACGGCAAAAAACACCAAAAAAAGGCTGAGTGACGTCAACTTCTTTCTATCTATAAACAAAAACGATTTTTCCCCCACATTGTAATCAAAATGGGTTTCCCGTTTCTTTACTGATTGGATACCATTTATAAGGAACAAGGTAAGTCCTAATTTTTACCGCCAAAATTTTTTTCCCCCCATTTTTTTTTGTCAAGCGTCTTGCTGTTTACATTTTTTTTGCTTTGGGTTTTTTCCCCAAAAGAAACATTCAGTCATTTTTATTTTTTGGTTCAAGTTTCGTCCCCAGGTCTTTGTTATTTTTTTTTTTGCCACCGCGTTTTGCTAATTTCTCACTGAACTGTATTAACCCCCCTAAAAAATTTTTGGATACCACAGTTTTGTGTTTTGGGGCCGTTTTACTTCCGGGGTGGCAATGTTATGAGTTTTTCAGCCAAGCGCAACTATCATAGGCTCTTTTACGGGGTCGATAGATATATGCGAGGGCTCCTCGGGGCCTTTGTTATTTTTTTTTCCCATCCGCGTTGTGAGTTGTTCTCACAAACTGTATTAACCTACTATAAACGTTCATTTTTACACAATTTGTGTGTTGGCCCTTTATACTTCCGGATGGCAAGTTGTGAACTCCCTGCCAAGCGCATTCTATCATAGATGTATCGCCTGACCGCCCTAAAAAAGGGACATCAAAAGACAATTTTGACAAAAAAAAAACAAATCGGAGTTGTATTCATAGTTCAACCGGGGATCATTTTTTTCCATGAGCACTACAACACAACTCACTAGACGCTGCACAAACCAAAAAAACGTCAAACTAAAAGTCCTGTGGATTTTACCCGGGCCATGTAAAGTTATGGCCTACACGCCAAAAAAAAAAACGTCAAAGTGGCAGTTTTTTTACCAAAAAAGAAACAAAACGTGAATTGTATTCATAGTTCAAACCAATAAAATTGACTTTTTTTCTATGAGCTCTACTAACGACAACTACGAGCGGGGCAAAAACCCCAAAAATGACTCAAAAACCCTCCTTTGGGTTTCCTGTCAGTTTAACATAACATGGCTACGCTTTTTTTGTCAGGCTATAATTACGAGGGTTTGCCATTCGGGTTCTAGCCCTCTTTCGCTTATCCCGAACGGTTACAAGCCACGATACTGTATTTATATGGAACAATACAACGAAGTAGGGCTTTTGTGTTTCGTAGTACACGACTAAATACACTCTGGCTGACCTCGTTATTTTTATTTTGCGAATAGTGCTGTACGCTTGACTTTGTCACTCCAATACCACCCGGATTTTTAAAGAAACCAACACGAAAAATAGTGTAACCTTGCACTTTATTAAGTTTTTTAAAAAAGTTTTGTGTGAATTTCTCACAAAAGTGGGTGGCAAAAAATAAAAACCCCAAAAACAAAGACCTGAGTGACGTCAACTTCGTTTTTATCTATACTCACATACCACACATACCACCGCACACACATACTCCAAAATAAAACACAGGTATACCCCCCCCCCGGCACAAAAAACCCCACACACACACACACCAAAACACCACACCATCGGGATTTTTTCATGATCTTGGAAAATTACATTTCCCAGAAATTGCTTGCTACGATTTGAATGGAGGCTAGTCTACTGCAAAGTACTTTTTTGCCAGAACTC
>NW_027623422.1:0-10070 GCF_034508935.2 Berghia stephanieae
GAAAGGCTTCTAAAGAAAATACAGCCCTTTCTGAAACGAAAATTCGAAAAATTTTACGAATTTTTGGCTTAAACCCAGCAAAAAAAAGCAATTTTTTATTCTAATTTTACCGGGGCGGCAATGGGGCCCTTAGGATGGGAAGGGTCCAGGGTTCGTTCCCTCGTTTTTCTGAACGGTGCATGGGGTTAGCCCTTTGGGTTAAAGGGTTTTTATTCACATTCCTCACCGTACCCCAGGGTAAATTGTTTACGGGCCGTTAACTGTCTTTCACTGTCGAAAAATAATTTGATATCCCCTAACTGGCATCATGTCTTGTGCTACATGTTTAAATTTTGCTGTTACTAGGGAAATGAAATTTTTTGGGCTACTTTAAGTGGTATTTGCTATATAAAACTCTTTTTTTTCCATGGGTTTTAAAAAATACTTCTTTTTCCTTTAATGTTTTCTACAAAGCTTTTTGCGTCAGCAAAGAAAGTGATAACAAAGGGTTGCTAGAAACTGTGGGCTGCAAAAATTAATAAACAAAAAGGGATATAACAGCCTTTAAAAATGACAAAAACCCAAAATTAAAAGGGAATTTTTTGGGGCCCAAAACCCTTCTTCACCAACAAAAAAATTAAAACAAAAATCCTTTGGGTTTTCAAAAAAATACAGACGATATTCTATCCCGTCTATTTACCTATCTGGGTTTGAACGAAATTTCGTTTTTTTTTTAAAATTGTTTTTTTTTTGTTAAATGAAGAAGCTTTGAGCCCGAAACTTTTCCATTTTTGTTTTTTCTTTCTCTTTTGAAGCTGTTTTTTTTCATTTTTGTTTGCATCACAAAGGGGAAAATGTTATAAAGGGGTAAAAATTTCTAAACAATTTTTAATGCCTGAAAAAATAGGATTCAGTAGTCTGTGTCACCCCACCCGCAACGGCGGCCATCTTGGGTTCTAAACACAGAAAATCATTACTTTTTATTCTTAAATTGCGGGCTAGAAATTTTCATTCCCTTTTCATATCCTTGTATCAGAAATGTAAAAGTCAAAATTTTATGATAAAATTTTTATGTTTTTTTTTTTTTTCCTCTGGAAACGCTTTTATGTTTCCCCGGGAAGAAATATTTCAAGGGGCGTCCGCCATTTTTTCCGATAGTTTAAGCCAGTGTTACTAATTTACCATGCGTCATTGGGAAGGAAGTGACGTTACGACTGTTGAAGAGTAATAAGGGACAAAAAAACCCCCAAACCCATCGCGAAAAATTTTTAAAAAAAAAAACCCAAAAACCCTTGGCCCTTGCGGGAGTGACAATGGTCGATGATTTCGAAATTACACTGGGTTTAGTTATTTGGATAAAAAATATGATTTCAAAGCTTCTTGTTAAAAAAAAAGGGTTTTAAACTTGTGTTCTTATTCGACTTAGTACGACTAGTAACTAGTACTATTTTGGGATTCTTATACGACTTATTTATGACTAGTAACTAGTACTAGTTAAATTCTTTACACTTAGTACGACTAGTATCAGTACTAGTTGATTCTTATCCGATTTAGAAATCCCATAACTGTACTAGTTGATTCTTATACGACCTAGACGACTAGATCAAAAGTACTAGTTGATTTTTATACGACTTAGTACGACTAGTAACTAGTACTAGTTGTTTTTAAATACGACTTAGTACACAGTACTAGTCCCTAGTTGATTTTTATACGACTTAGTACGCCCTAGTAACTAGACTAGATTTCTTAAAAACGACTAGTACGACTATAACTAGTACTATTTGATTCTTATACGACTTAGTACGACTAGTATCTAGTACTAGTTGATTCTTATACGACTTAGTACACTATTAACTAAAACTAGTTGATTCTTATACGACTTAGTACACTAGTAACAGTACTAGTTGATTTTTATAGATTAAGACACTAGTAACAAGTACTAGTTAAATTTTTTAAAATACGATTTAAGTACGACTATACTAGTTGATTCTTATACACTTAGTACGACTAAAACTAACTACTATTTTGATTCTTATACACTTAGTACGACTATACTAGTAAAAACAATATTAATAGAAAAAAATTGGCTTTTATTGGGTTCTGTCGCTTTATTTTTAAGAATTGGGGAAGGAGTAGAAGGATGGGGATGAGGGAATTTCAATTTATCAAAGTTTGGGGCAAATAATTCAATAATCTTTTTTAAATTTTAAACAGACACTGTCTTCAAAAACGACCATCCCCATTATTTTCCTTTTTTTGTTTTTCATTCATTTTTAAACGACGAATTAAGATACTATTTGTTTGTTCTTTTCTTTTTCCCTTTTCCCCTTCGTTTTTTTCCCTTTTTTTTTGTTCTCTCATAAACCTCAACCTCTCAACGAAAGTAATAATTTTTTATTTCACACTCCACACGAACCTCCTTTTCCCCTCTCACTCTTTTTCTCTCTCTCCCCCTCTCTCTCCCCTCTCTCTCTCTCTCTCTCTCTCCTCCCTCTGTTTTGGGGGTGTGGGGTGTATGTGTCTCTCTCTACCTCTCGCTCTATCCCCCACAACAAAAAACACCCAAAACACATACAAATTTTCTTTTTTCTCTCTCTCTTTTCCCCCTCTGTCCTCTCCCCTCCACTTCTCTCCTCTCACACACACACACACAAGACACACACACACCCTCTACCTCACACACACACACACACATTCTCTTTCTTTTTTCTGTCTCTCTCTGTCTCTCTCTCTTCTCTCTAAAACCCCCCTCTCTCTCTCTCTCTCACACACACACACACACACACACCTCTCCTCTCCCCTCTCCTCTTTTCTTTTTCTTATTCTCATACAAAAAAAGCACATACCCACCATTTCCCTTTTTCCCCTGATGGAAAACACCAAGGTTGATGGAGATAGCTTTCCCTTGAATTGGTAGAAAATTCATGCTGAAACCACAATTTGTCTTAAGATTACTTGAAAGGCTGTTGTGATGACTACAGTCAAACTTGACTTAAAAACCCCCACCACCCCTCTCTCTCTCCCTCTCCCCCTCTCTCTCTCTCTCTCTCTCCCCCTTCTCTCTCTCCCCTCCCCTTTTTTCTTTTTTTCCTCTATCTCTCCTATTTTCGGTGTGTCTGTCTCTCTCTCTATCTCTCTCTCTCTCCCCTTCTCTCTATCTCCCCTCTTTCTTTCTCTATCCTCTCTATGTGTCGGTGTTCTGCCTCTCTCTCTCTCTCTCTCTCCCCCTCCCTCCCTCCCCTTTTCCTCTCTCTCTTCTCCTCTCTCTTTCCCCTCTCCCCTTTTCTCTCTCTTTTCTCTCCCCTCTCTCTCTCTCTCTCTTTTTTTTTTTCCCTCTATCTCTTCTATGTTTCGGTGTGTCTGCCCTCTCTCTCTATCTTTTCTCTCCCTCCCTCCCTCTCTCTCTTTCCCTCCCCTATCTCTCTCCCCTCTCTCTCCCTATATATATATATATATAAAATATATTTATATAAAATAAATACATAAATAGCTCTTTTCCTTACCACATCCTTCATCTTAACCTAGCTTTTCCTCCCTATTCTCCATTGTCATAATGTTCCCTCCCTCTTCTGATGGATTTGATTTAAGACCGTCCAACCCATGAAAACACAATGAACAAATATATCGCACCATATTGGATCTCTGGGCATGTCCCCTAAAAACCCAAATGCAATGCACCGGGATCCCTCGAGATATTTCGTAATACAGGGGAAAACTTGTATCATCCAGATTTTAATTCAAGTCACCATTTTTGAGAGCAAAAACCCAAACAAAAAAAAAAATTCCCGGGGGCCTTTTGTGGAGTGCATTTTTAGCCCAATTATTGTCCAAAAGCATTTTCCCAAGGGTCACAAGCCAATGACACAATCCGTGCCTATGTGGCTATTTATGACACTCGCTTTCGGATCGAAGGTCCGGGGTTCGAGCCTCGCTCGTCGCATAGTTGACCCTTGAGAATGCTCTTTACTCACATTCTCGCACCGTACTCAGGGTAAAATAAAACCGGGCCGTTAAAAAGCGTTGTCCCCCGCCCCCAAAAATTTGTAATTTTTCCCGACAGGCGTCATGTCTCGTCCTACAATTAGTGTTTCTGTTGGCCAGGGACCCCTTGAAAAAGCGCTTTGAGCACATTTAGGGGATTTTGCGCTATATAAAACTCAATTTAAATCCTGAGCGTGGGGGATGCCGAGACACAACGCCTGTTTTGGGTTTATTATAGTTTTTTTCAACACGATTTTTGGCCCGATTTTTCTTTTTACATTGATCATTTTGAGAAAATCTGATGAAAGAGTCTCCCCCAAAGGACTCAACTTTGCACCACCCCGGGGCGGTTTTTCAAACCTACGTTTCCCCCGAAAACGGCGTCATACCTTTAACACCAAAATATTTAGGATAATAATTAATAGCAAAACCGAAAAAATTTTTCAACATCATCTCCACACCATCACTCCATCACCATCATCATCATCATCATCATCATCACATCATCATCATCATCATCATCTTTCACCCACCACATCATCATCACCATCATCATCATCATCATCACACATCACCTCATCATCACCCATCATCATCACCCATCATTATCAGCATCATCACCCTCCATCATCATCATCATTATCATCATCATAATCACATCATCATCATCATTATCAGCATCATCATCCCCACCATCATCATCATTATCATCATCAGATCATCATAAACACATCATCATCATCATCATCATCATCATCATAAATCATCATTCATCAAAATCACATCATCACATCATCATCATAACCCACACCCATCATCATCTTTGATCATAAACATCATCATCATTACCAAAAAAACAAAATTATGAATGAATTTACCACTGAGTCCCCATTTACAGATCCGGACACCTGTTTTAAGATAGTTCTTGTACCCAAACCCTTCTCACCAAAGTGTTAAGGATAATTTTTAAAGTGCCCAGATGTCGGGCCCCAAAAAAAAATAACATTTTAAGTTTTAATTGATTTTTTTAGAATAAGAAATTTTCCCGTTCTGTAATTTAATCGAAACACAAATGTGACCTAATTTAATACATTAGTCTAAGTAAATTTAAATTTTTCAATAAGGGTACTGGTCTGGTTGTGAGGAATGCGAAAACTTGAAATATTAATCGTCGTCGAACTTATTAACCTTAACTAATAATAAAGGGGCTTTTATATAGCGCAATAACCACTAAATGCTCAAAGCGCATTACAAGGGGGGCCCTGGGCCCCCAGCAAAATTTAACATGTAGAACGGACATGACGCCCCGTTTGGGGATATTACATTTTTTTTTGGGCAGAGACAATGCTATTAGCGGGCCCGTACTCATTTTACACCTGAGTACGGGGAAGAATGTGAGTAAAGGCCTTTTCCAAAAAAGGGCTCAACTACGCCCGAGCGCGAGGCTTTGAACCCAGGGCCCCTTTCCCATCCGAAAGCGAGTGGCATACCACTGACCCATACCGCACAAAATCATTTTTTTATTCCCCTCTAATAACTACGGTATAATATAAACCCCTTTGGGGGGGGGGGGGGGGGGGGAAGTGGTTTGAATTGTTTTTTGACATTACACTGTGATCCGGGAAAGGGCCCGGGTTCCTGTTTTTTTTCTCCTTGGTAAAGATTAATAACGCCCGATTTGCTCACTTTTGGGGATCATGGGTGAAAATTTTGTTGACATCAACATCGTGTTTGATGGATTTTTAACTATATTCCATAGATAGTATGCCCCTTGGGTAAGAAGCCCCATAAAATTGCCATCCGGAAATAACGGACCAAAACACAAAACTAAAAAATAACCATGAATTTTATAGTCCCGGTTAATACAGTTTTTAGTGAGAATAACTCACAAACCGGGTGGCCCAAAATAAAAAAAAAAACAAAGGCTTGAGTGACGTCATCTGTTCTATCCAAAAAGGCCCAAAAAATGTAAGGCGGAAATTTTTTAAAAAAAAATAAAGGCAGCAAAAAGCATTTTTTATGGATAAAAACTGCAATTCTAAGACAACCATCCAATCAGAAAAGACTGTAATTCGTTTGGGGGTGCGAACCCTCCCCGTACTCAAACCCCAATGCAATGTTCAAACCCAAAGCGCTGAATGTAGGGGTTTTTTTCCTTTTCCGTCACCTCAACGTGGCAAGTGGGCGAACTGTCATACCCCACTGGTTTCAGGCTTGAGCTTGTTTTACACGAATGAACCAAGCCTGCTGGTGCCATCCAGTGCTATCTTATTGGGCTAGATCCCGGTAGTTTTCCTTTCAGTTCGGAAGAGCGGCGTCCACGCCCCCCAGGAATCTCATTTTTCCTAGTCGACTTTCCCTCCGTAATTGCGTCGCCCCTTTCCCAAGGCAATTTCTGTAACAAATAACCCCTTAGTTCGATCGTTGAAAAAAACCCGAGTCCGTGCATGCAAATTTTTTTCTACCCGCTTTTGAAAAAAATAGTCCCCGGGGTTCGATGGTTCGGGAGCTGGAAACCCCCTTTTAATGTATTTCGGCCTCAACCCTTTTCTTTTTCGAAAACAGCAATGCAATTCACAAAATATACGAGAATATACTTCGATTTAAATGAACTATATACCATAGTTAAAAACTTTTTAAACCATATATATATATAAATATAAATATAAAATTTATATATATTATAATATTTTTTGATTGGGGGTCCCTTAGGTACGAAAGTGCTCGATAATATGGTTAGAGCTAATATAGAAAAACAAATTGCCCACTCAAAAATTTTTTTGGCCGAGACTTTTTCGTTTCTGTGGGCCTAAAAATAAAATTTATTTGTGTTGGGGTTTTGGGTTGTGTGCTTTGTGTGTGGGGTTTTTTGTTTTTTTAAACCGGGGCAAAACAATTTATAACACTGGATAACCCCAAAAACCCCCAAAAAAGGAAATTTTAAAAAAAAATTTTATCAATAATAAAATTTAAAAAAAAAGGGGGACCTTTTAGCAATAATGAAGGTTTTGAAGTCCCCCAGCTCTTTTTTTTTTTTTTAAAAAACCGCCTTTTTTAGATTATTCTAAAAAAAATTTTAATCAATCTTTATAAAAGAAAAAGGTTGCACATTGTTTTGTGTGTACCAACATAGTTGGTACGTTATACCCGGGGCTGATGAGTTGTAGTTTTCCCCCAAAAAACGCAAAACTAAATAAAAAAAAAAATTTTTAATTGTCTTAATTTTTCTTAATTAAAATTAAATTTTTTTTTTTTTTATTTTTTTTATTTTTTTTTTTTTTTTTTTTTTTTTTTTTTTTTTGAAAATAAACGGCCGGAAAAAAAACCTTTTTGACGCAAAGGAAAAATTTTCAAAAAAGGGGTACAAGAAAAAGGTAATAAATCAAATTTAAACAACTTTTAACCTGAACCCAAAAAAAAAATGTATTCTATTTTAAGGGGGAAAAAGGTTTTCTAGGGGTAACCTCGCTTTGGGATCGGAAACCCGGGGGTCGAGCTCTCTCGGCTTAGTTAGCCCTTTTAAAAAAAAAGTTCTTTACCCCCAATTCTCTTACCGACCCCGTTGAAAATAAAATACTTGACCTTTAGCATTTTTGTCTGGGTCAAAAAAAATAATAATTGTAATACGCCTAAAGGGGGCATGTCTCATCTACATTTGCTTATGGTAAGCACTTTAGTGGATATTGCGCATATAAAAACTCAATTTAAAAAAAAATTTAAAAGCTCAAAACGGAGGGAAAAAAAAAGATTCCCGTTTTCAGCAGTGATTTTTATTTTTTGGGCAAAAGTCCACCATTCGTGAGTAGACGAACTCTGCCGAGATCTTTTGGGAAAAAAAACCCAAAATTTTTTTTTCACTTAGCACGGTGAAAAAGCTTTTTATATTAGGGGTTAAAACCCCCCTTTTCCCAAATCACTTTGGTTTTTTGAAAAATTCGCTCGAAAAGAAAAGCCGAAGACAGGGTAAAGTCAAGTTATAAAAAAAAAGACAACAAAAAAAAAACAAAAAACAACACAAAAAACACACACACACCACCCCCCATACTACACACAACACATTTTTAAATCTGTACAAATTTTTTTTGATGAAAATAAAAATTAATTATTATATTCTTTTTAAAAAATTTTTTTTTATTTTTATTATTTTTATTATATTTTTTTAAAATTTTATTAGTTATTATTATTTTATTTATTTTATTTTTTAAATTTTTTTTTTTTTTTTTATTTAAATTATTATTATTATTTTTTATTATTAAAATTTTTATTTTTTTATTTTTTTATTAATTTTTTTAAATTTTTAAATTTTTTTTAAAATTATTATTATTTTTAAATATTATTATTATTATTATTATTTTATAATTTTTATTTTTATTAAAATTTTTTTATTATTATTTTTATTATTAATATTTTTAAATTTTTTTTATTATTTTTTAATATTATTTTTATTATTATTATATTATTTATTATTAATTATTAAATTATTATTAATTATTATTATTATTATTTAATTTTTATAATAATTATTTTTATTATTATTAAAATTTTTTATTATTTTAAAATTTTTTTTTTTGTTATTATTACATTATCATTATTATTTTTTATTATTAATTTTTATTTTTAATTTTTTTTTTTTTATTATTATTATTTTTAAATTTTCATTAAATTTTTTTTATTATTACATTATTATTATTAAATTTTTATTTTTAAATTTTTTTTATTTTTATATTAACAAAAATTATTATTTTTTAAAATTATATTTTTATTATTATTATTATATTATTATTATTTTTAAAAATTTTTTTTTTTACTAATTTTATTTTTATTATTTTTTATTATTATTATTATTTTATTATTTTTATTACTAATATTATTTTTATAAATATTTTTATTATTTTTATTATTATTATTTTTATTATTATTATTATTATTTTTAAATTTACTAATTTTATTATTATTTTATTATTTTTATTATTTTTAAATATTATTAATTATTATTTTTTTAAATATTATTATTATTATTATTTTTAAAAACGAAAAATAAAAAACAAAAAGACGCCCCATATTCGCGGCAACGTATATGTCACAGAATTCAATAAAAATAAACCATCAAATAAACGTTTAACTAAACAGAAATAAAATGTGTTGTCCAACATAGAATATGGGGGGGGGGGGAATAAGAATTTTGCCCAAGGAAAAGAAAACAAATCCCAAAATCCCGGGGCTCAAACCCCACCCCCTTTTCCGGGTCACGGTGCAATGCCTTAAAACCCTCGACGAAGGAAATAGAAATAGAAGAAGAAAAAAAAAAAACTATATTATTATAACTCATGTCCACTCCCTACAACATGAAACGGACAGACCAAGTATATTAAACTGCTCGCTGGCCTCGAGATAGGAAGTTGGTTTATTGCAATGTAATTTTCACTAGATCGAAATTATACCCAATACCCCATTATTGATTGGTGGACAGGAGAGAGAAACTGAAATAATGACCAGGTGACGCGAAGTCATCGCTGACTGTTTGTGTCGACCTTCGGTTCAAATCCGAGCGTTCATAATAATATACTTCAATAAGATTTCTGTTTCAAACCCTCTCGGTACCAACGCTAGGGAAAACGTTACATTCGTTATGATAAAGACATCGTTTTTCTCATTCTAATTTCTTCTGTTCATATAAAACATTTTAAAAGTTTTTTTTATGGAAAATTTTTTTTAAAAATTTAAAACCCGTTCGAAGAGGTCTTTTTTGCAAAGAATTATTATAGCAAGAACTACAGCCCTTTTAAAAATTGAGCTTTATATAGGGCAATATCCACTAAATTGGGGTCAAAACCTTTACAAGGGGGTCCCGGGCAACGCAACATTTTTTAAAAAAGACGGGGCTCCGCCCGTTAGGCGATATTACAAAATTTTTCGGACAAAGACAACGCTGTTAACGGCCCGGGACCATTAGGGAAAATGATAAGGAGCCTTTTTTTTCCAAGACTCAACTATGCCCAAGCGCGAGAACCGAACCCAGGGCCTTCCCCATCCGAAAGCGAGTGTCTACCACAAGACCAAAAACCATTGGTTTTTTAAGAAAAAAACATATTTTCTATTGATTGGGTTTT
>NW_027623423.1:0-10053 GCF_034508935.2 Berghia stephanieae
CAAAAAAAAAGCGCAGTGGAGAATACTTTGGGGTTTTTTTTTTTTTTTTTGATTCAAGGGGACTGCAGAAAAAAAATCCCATTGGGGAAATCCCTTTCCCTTTTTTTTTTTTTTTCGATTCAAGCGCGGGCCAAAATAAAAAGTGCATGGAGAATACTTTCGCATTTTTCTTTTTTTTTTGTTTCAGAGCGGCCGACGCCCGAAAAAAAAAAGTCCGGAGTGGGAAAATACTTTCCATTTTTTTTTTTTTTTTAAATTCCCGAGCGCGGACTGCAAATATAAAAGTCCGCATTGGGGGAATACTTTCGCATTTTTCTTTTTTTTTTATTCGTGAGACGTGGGCGCAGAAAGAAAAGTCCGCATGGGGAAAAACTTTCGCATTTTTTCTTTTTTTTTTTCGATTCCGAGCGCGGACTGCAGAAATGAAAAGTCCGCAGTGCGATTCACAGCGCGGACTGCAGAAATATAAAGTCCGCAGTGGGAGAATACTTTCGCACTTTTTTTCTTTTTTTTTTTAGATTTAGAGGGCGGGCTGCAGAAATGTAAAGTCCACAGTGGAGAATACTTTGCTTTTTTTTTTCGATTCAGAGCCGGACTGCAGAAATATTAGTCCGCAGTGGGAGAATAATTTCCCATTTTATCTTTTTTTTTTTTCGATTCAAGCGCGGACTGAAAATAAAAAAAGTCCGCAGTGGAGAATACTTTCGCATTTTATCTTTTTTTTTTCGTTTCAGAGCGCGGACTGCAAAATTTTAAAGCCGCATGGGGAATACTTTCGCTTTTTTTCCCTTTTTTTGATTCAAGGCGGACGCAGTTTAAAAAAAACGGAGTGGGAGAATCTTTCGCATTTTTCTTTTTTTTTTTTTCAGAGCCGGGATGCAGAAAAAAAAGCCCGCATGGAAAATTTTTCGCATTTTTTTTTTTTTTGATTCAAGTGGGACGCAGATATAAAAATCCGAATGGGAGAATTTTTCGCATTTTTTTCTTTTTTTTTTTCGATTCAGAGCGACTGCAAAAAAAAAAGTCGGAGTGGGAGAATACTTCGCATTTTTTTTTTTTGATTCAGAGGGGGACTGCGATATAAAAGCCCCGCAGGGAAACTTTCGCATTTTTTTTTTTTTTTTCGTTTCAGACGGACTGCAGAAATAAAGTCCGCGTGGGAGAATATTTTCGCATTTTTTTTTTTTTTTTTTATTCAGAGCGGGACTGCAAAATAAAAAGTCTGCAGTGGAAAATTTTTGCATTTCTTTTTTTTTTTGACCGGGGATGCGAAAAAAAAGGGTCCGCAGTGGGGAATACTTCGCATTTTCTTTTTTTTTTTTTAATTCGAGCGGGACTGCAGAAATAAAAAGTCGCAGGGGAAAAAGGTTTTTTCTTTTTTTTTTTTTTTGTATCAGAGGGGACTGCAGAAAAAAAATTCCCAGGGGGGAATATTTTCGCATTTTTTTTTTTTTTTTTTGATTCGAGCGGGACTGCAGAAAAAAAAGTCCGAGGGGGGGAAAAAAGGGGGGCCCAAAAAAAAAAAAGGCCCAAAAAAAAAAAAAAATAAAAAAAAAAATAGGAGAATACCTTTGCTTTTTTTTTTTTTTTTTTTTTCATTCGATGAGACGAGATATATAAAGTCGGCAGGGGAGAATACTTTCGCATTTCTTCTTTTTTTTTTTCGATTCAGAGCGGGGCTGCGAAATAAAAGTCCGCAGTGGGAAATATTTTTGCATTTTTTTTTTTTTTTTCTTTTCAGAGCGGGACGAAAGAAAAAAAAGCCCGCAGGGGAAAACTTTCGCATTTATTTTTTTTTTTTCTTTTCCCGACGGGGATGCAGAAATTAAAGTCCACAGGGGAAATACTTTCCAATTTTTTTTTGTTTTTTTTTTATTCAAGCGGGACGCAGAAAAAAAAAGCCGCAGTAGGAGAATCCCTTCGCATTTTTTTTTTTTTTTTTTTGATTCGGAGCGCAAATTAATATAAAAAGTGGGCGTGGGGAATACTTTCGCATTTTTTCTTTTTTTTTTTTCTTTCAGAGGCGGACTGCAGAAATAAAAAGCCCGCAGGGGGAAATATTTTGCATTTTATCTTTTTTTTTTTCTTTTTCAGAGCGCGGACGCAAATTAAACCACATGGGAGAATACTTTCGCAATTTTTCTTTTTTTTCGATTCAGACGGGGACTGCAGTAAAAAAAGCCCGCATGGAGAATACTTCCCATTTTAAAATTTTTTTCGTTTAAACCCGGGGGACTGCAAAATAAAAAGCCCCGGGGAGAATATTTCGCAGTTTTTTTTTTTTTTTTTAAATTCAGACGCGGCCCGCAAAAATATAAATCGCATGGGAGAATACTTTCGCATTTTTCTTTTTTATTTTTGTTTCAGAGCACAGACTGCAAAAATAAAAAGTCCGCAGAGGGAAAAATTTTCGCATTTTATCTTTTTTTTTTCGTTTTCAGAGCGCGACGCAGAAAAAAAAGTCCGCAGGGGAGAATACTTTCGCATTTTTCCTTTTTTTGTTTTAAAAGTGGGGACTGCAGATTAAAAAGCCGCAGGGGGAAAAAATTTCGAAAATTTTAACTTTTTTTTTTTTTTTCAGCGAGGACTGCAGAAATAAAAACCCGCAGTGGGAGAATTTTTTCCTTTTTTCTTTTTTTTCGTTTCAACGCAGTGAAATAAAAAATCCCAGGGGGAGAATTTTTTTCGTTTTTTTTCTTTTTTTTTCTTTTTTCAGACGCGGACTGCAGAAATAAAAGTCCGGGAGTGGGAGAAACTTTCCTTTTTTTTGTTTTTTTTTTTCGTTTCAAGCGGGGACGCAGAATAAAAAAGGGCAGTTTTGGAAATTTTTGCTTTTTTTTCTTTTTTTTTTTTTTTTTCGATTGAGACGCGGACGCAGAAATAAAAAGTCCGCAGTGGTAGAATTTTTCGCATTTTTTTTTTTTTTTTTTTTTAATTTTTCAAAAGTGGGGACCATATAAAAAACCGAATGGGAAAATCTTTCGCATTTTTTTTTTTTTTTTTTCGATTCAAGCTGGACTGCAAAAATATTAATCCGCAGGGGGTAAAACTTTCGCATTTTTTTTTTTTTTTTCGTTTCAGAGCGGGGACTGCAGATAAAAAAATCCCGCTCTTTCGAAAAAAAAATACTACCCCTTTTCTGCAATACATTTACAATATAAAAAAAATATATGATACTGAAGTCCTTTTTTATATTTTACCAGTATTATAAATTGTATCATAAGAAGGACTTGTTTTTTTTTTTGGTTGTATTTTTCGTCTTTGCACTAAACAAGTGACACACAAAAATTTTAAAAAAATTATATAATTTTACTTTTTAATGGAATTTTTTAACCCCAAAAAAACCTTTTCCCCATGTTAAATGTCTTCTTGATCATGGTTTAGGTCTGTTGACCAAGATATACCCAAAATAGCAAAAAATGCTGACAAAAAATTTAGAGACATTTTTGTGAACAGTAAAAATTTTTGGGTTTATCCCCCCTTTTGAGTAAAGGGTTTGGATCATTTGAGACCCCAAACCAAAACTCAATTATGCTTACATACTTAGTTTTCATAAAAATTTTAAACATGAGTATTTTTTGAAAAAAAAACTTGTTTTGATCATACTTTTTAACATTATTTTTTTCCTTCTTGGGATTTGCAGAAAAGCAGTTTTTACTTGAAAAAATTTTAGACCCTACCTTACACAAATCTATTTTGGGCCAGGGAAATGCCTTGAAATTTTAAAAAACTTTAAGAATGTGAAACTAAAACACTGACGAGCAAAATTTAAATAAACATCCCCATTTGCGCACATGAGTGATTTTTGGGTATCCCAAAGTACCCGCACCCCCCCCATTTACAAATTTTTTCTCAAAACATGGAACGTTTTAGAGTTAATGCTGTAAAGCAAATTTAATTCATACCCCCAAGTAATTTACAATTTTTAATACAACGAATTTCGAGCTGTTTTTTTGAGATTTAAACTTGAATTACCTAACAATTTTAAAATTTAAAAGATATAAATGAAGAAAACTGAGTTTAAGTGGGAAGGCAAAAAATTCACCATTTCTCTCGAAATAGCACAACAAAATTTTTAAATAAATCAAAAAACCTTTGCTTCAAAGATAAACACTTTCCATACAAGCGCTACGGAAAAAAAACCATACAACTAAGTACATAGAAAAAAAAAAAAAAGCAAAAGAAAATTTAAAATAGAAACTTTTAAAATTAAATTCCCTTGTTTTATCTAAATGTCTATGTAACCCCGTGGCAAAATTGCTAATGACAAAAATTTTTTTTTTTCATCTTAACCAAAATTTAGGCACCTTTTTAAATTTTGTAAGAATGATTCGCCTATTTTATTCAGTATAAAGTACCAACAATTTCTTCCCCTTTATGCTTTTTGTTTCCCATACAAGAAATATTGATTTTAAAACAAAAGGGATGTGTGTTTTACGTGTTAAGGGGGGGGGGGACATACCAATTTTTCCCATTATTTGGGGTTTTTAAACACCCACTCACTCACCCCAATATCGTTGACAATGCAAAACCCATAACAATTAAATTCTAATTTACAAATACCAAAACATCAAAAACGTAAATTAAAGCTATTATGCTTTTAATAAAAATAACTCACTTGAAAAAAGTCGGGTCAAAAAAATTGAGGGAAAGTCTAATGTAGAATATATACAGAGTCACCCTACAAACTTGACGGAGAAATTATTCATTCCCCCCACCCATCAACCACACTTAGCCTTTTCCTCTCACTCGCCTGATGACGAAGGGCCCCCCTGCTGACGAAAACGTTGCGTCGATTTTTCGTATTTTTCTATATTTTTAACGAGTACTGTCTTTTTGGGGAATAGGGCGAGGGGATTTTGCGTTGTTTTAACCAGGGTAACAGTAGTGAACGGTCGTATAAGATACTGTCCTTTGTTGGGTTTCAGGAAGTTTTTTGCTTGGGTTTTAAAAAAAAAGAAAATATCTCAAAATATTACCAACAATTACGCAATGAAACGCCGACTAACAGAAAAACCAATTTACATTACTATTTTTTAAATTTAGAAGACTTTCCCCATTTAAAGAATTTAAAAAGTTTAAATAAAAAACTAAATGTTCGATTTCGGCAAAAATGGTTGGGTCTGGTCAGCCAATACTGCTTTTTTTTGGTTAGGGCAGCCAGGGAGAAACTTTTTTCATTTTTTTCGATTCGAACGGCTGCAGAAATTAAAAAATCCCCAGTGGGGAAAATTTCCCTTTTTTTTTTTTTTTTTAATTTAGAGCGGGACTGAAAAAAAAAAATCCCCATGGGGGAAAACTTTTGCATTTTACTTTTTTTTTTTTCAAGCGCGGACGCAGAAATAAAAAATCCGATGGAGAAATTTTCCCTTGATTTCTTTTTTTTTTTTTCCGATTCAGAGCGCCGACGCATAAAAAAAAGTGGGCAGTGGGAGAATACTTTTGCATTTTTCTTTTTTTTTTTTGAATCAGAGAGCGAACTGCGAAATAAAAGCCGCACTGGGAGAATACTTTTTGCATTTTTTTTTTTTTTTTCGATTGGGGGCGCGGACGCAAAAAAAAAAATCCGCAGTGGGAGAATACTTTCGCATTTTTCTTTTTTTTTTTCGTTCAGAGCGCGACTGCAAAAATAAAAAGTCCGCAGTGGAGAACTTTTGCATTTTATCTTTTTTTTTTTTGTTTTTAGAGCGCAGACAAAAATTTAAAGTCCCCCAGTGGAGAATCCTTTTTCATTTTTTTTCGATTCAGAAAGTGGGCGCAGAAAAAAAAAGTCCGCATGGAGAATAATTTCCCTTTTCTTTTTTTTTTTTCGATTTAGAGCGCGGGTGAAAAAAAAAAAACCGCATTGGGGGGAAACTTCGCATTTTTTCTTTTTTTTTTTTCGATTCAAGCCGGACTGCAAACAAAAAAGTCCGCAGGGGGAAATTCTTTCGCATTGTTCTTTTTTTTTTCGTTTCAAGCGCAGCTGCAGAAATATTTAAAAACCCCAGGGGGGAAACTTTCGCATTTTTTCCCTTTTTTTTTTGATTTAAGCGCGACTCAGATAAAAAATCCGCAGTGGGGTAATACTTCCGCATTCATATTTTTTTCGTTTCAACCGGGATGCAAAATAAAAGGTCCCCCAGTGGAGAAATACTTTCGCATTTTTCTTTTTTTTTTTTTTATTTAAGCGCGGACGCAGAAAATAAAGTCTGCAGTTTGGGAAAAATTTGGCTTTTTTTTTTTTTTTTTTTCGTTTCAAGCACAGACGCAGAAATAAAAAGTCCCAGAGGGGGGAAAACTTTCGCATTTTTTCTTTTTTTTCGTTTTAGAGCGCGACGCAGAAATTTAAAGTCCCCAGCGGGAGAATACTTTCGCATTTTTCCTTTTTTTTTGATTTAAATGGGGGGGCCCGATATAAAAATCCGCAGTGGAGAAAAAATTTTGCATTTTTATCTTTTTTTTTTTTTGTTTCAGAGCGAGGACGCAAAAAAAAAGTCCCAGGGGAAAGTTTTGCATTTTTCTTTTTTTTTTCATTTAGACGCGATCAAATAAAAAACCGCGGGGAGAATCTTTTGCATTTTATCTGTTTTTTTTTCTTTCAACGCGGACTGCAAAATATAAAGTCCGGGGTGGGGGGGAAACTTTCCATTTTTTTTTTTTTTTCGATCAGAGCGCGGACTTTCAGAATAAAAAAACGCATTTGAAATATTTTGCATTTTTTCTTTTTTTTTTTTTTTTTTCATTGAGAGCGCGGACTGCAAAAATAAAAAGTCCCAGGGTAGAATACTTTTTGCATTTTTTTTTTTTTTTTTTTTTTAGTTTCAGAGTGCGGACTGCAATATAAAAAAATCCAAGTGGGAGAATTTTCGCATTTTTTTTTTTTTTTTCATTTAGAGCTTGGACTGCAGAAATATAAGTCCCCCCATGGGAGAATACTTCGCATTTTTTTCTTTTTTTTTTTCGATCAGAGCGCGGGGCTGCAGAAAAAAAAGTCCTCGCCTTGGGAAAAAAAAATACACGCTCCTGCGAAAACATTTAAAAATATATAAATAAAAAAAATGTAACTGAAGCCTTTTTTAATTACCATGTATTATCAATTACAGAAAAAGGAACTTTGTATTTTTTGGGGTAATTTTTTCTTTTCACTAAACAGTGACACACATGAAAATTTTTAAAAAAATTATATAAAATTTTCTTTTTGAATGGAATTTATTACCCCAAAACCTTTTTACCATGGAAATGTCTTTTTGTATCATGTGTTTAGGCGTTGCCAAAAAATCCAAAATATGCCAAAAAAAGTGACAAAAAGCAATTAGAGACATTTTTGTGAAAATGAAAAAAAATTTGGATTTGCCCCTTTTTTTGGGAAATGTGTGGATACATTTAGACCTCACCAGAGCCAAATTTTTTGCATACATACTGATTTGCAAAAAGTTGTAAAACATGAATATTTTTAGAAATAAACTTTTTTGATCAACTTTTGAACAGTTTTTTTTTTTTTCCTTCTTGGCATTTTCAGAAAATGCATTTTTTCTTGAAAATTTAGACCCACCTTGACACAAAATCATATTTTTTGTCAGAAATGCCTTGAAAATTTTAAAAAAATTTTTAAAATTTAAACAAAACACTGACGAGCAAAATTTATATATAACGGGCCCCATTGCGCACAGTGAGTGAGTCAGGTATCCCAATTTACCTGCACCCCCTCCATTTTTCAATTTTTCTCAAACATGGAACGTTGAGATTAATGCGGGGGAAAACAAATTTTTGTTCATCCCCCCAAGAATTTACAATTCTTAATCAACAATTTTGAGCTTTTTATAATTAAATCTTGAATGTACCATACAATTAAAAATTTAAAAAAGTAAAAAAGAAAACGAGATTTTAAAGTGTGGGAAAGGGAAAAATTTACCTATTACTCTCGGAATACACAACTAATTTTTTAAATAAACAAAAAACCGTAGCTTCATCATTTATAAACATCTTTTCCCTAACAACGTAGTGAATAACACCATACAACTAGACAAAAAAAGAAAAAATAAGCAAACTAATTTAATTAGAGAACTTTTTTTTAATTCCTTTTTATCTAAATTGACATTGTAACTCCCCGGGGCGAAATTAGCTAAACAAAATATTTTTTTTTGTTTATCTTTTTAAAACTCATAATTACACCTTTTAAATTTGTAAAATGATGTCGCCCATTTCATTCAGTAAAATTACCAACGATTTCGTTCCTTTCATCTTTTTGTTTTCCCATGACAATGAAGATATTTTATTTAAAACAAAAGGATGTGGACTGTTTGAAAGGGGGGGGACATACCCTATTTTCCAGCTTTATAGGTTTTTAAAACACCTCCTCACTCACCCCCAAAACTTGACAATAAAAAAAACCCGAACACAATTAAACTAATTTTCAAGATACCAAAAACATCAAAACGTAAAAAAAGCTATTTGCTTTAATAAAAAAAGACCACTTGAAAAAGGAGTCAGGGTCTAAAAGATTGAGGAAAAACTAATTATAATATATACAAGCACGCCTACAAACTTTACGGGGGGAAAAATTTATTTTATTCCCCCACGCCGTCAAACCCCACTTAGCCTTGCCTCCATCGCCGTTGGGCGAGGCTCCCCTCGCGACGAAAACTTTTTTTCGATCGAGTTATTTGTATTTTGCTATATTTTTAACTGAGATACTGTTCTTTTGGGAATACGGACGAGGCATTTTTCGTTGTGGTTAACCAGGGTGAACAATTTTTAGACTCGAAAGATACGTCCTTTTGTTTGGTTACAGGGGAAATTATTTGCTTTGGGTTTTAAACCAAGAAAGAACAGTACTCAAAATATTACGCAACATATTACGTCAAAAGAAAACGCCGACAACAGAAAAACCAAAATTTCATTTGCTATTATTTTAATGTTAGAAAACTTCCACTAAGAATAGAATTAAAAAGTTTTGAAAGAAAAAAATAAATGTGCGATTGCGCAAAACTGGGGACTGGTCAGCCCGATCTGTCCTTTTGTTGGTTAGGGCAGCACAATGGGGGAAAAACTTTTGCTTTTTTTCGATTCGAACGTGGACGCAGAAATATAAAGTCCCATGGGGAATTTTTTCCCCTTTTTTCTTTTTTTTTGATTCAGAGCGCGGACTGAAAATATAAAAAATCCGCAGTGGGGGAATACTTTCGCATTTTATCTTTTTTTTTTGTTTTCAAGCCGGGCGCAGAAAAAAAAGTCCGATGTAAATACTTTTGCTTGTTTCTTCTTTTTTTTTTTCCCATTCAGAGCGCCACGCATAAAAAAAAGTGTGCTGGGAGAAACTTCGCATTTTCTTTCTTTTTTTGATTCAGAGAGCGAACGCAGAAAAAATAAAGCCGCCGGGAGAAAACTTTTGCTTTTTCTTTTTTTTCGATTTGGGGGCGCGGACGCAAAAAAAAAAATCCGCAGGGGAAATAACTTTTGCATTTTTTCTTTTTTTTTTCGATTCAGAGCGCGACGCAAACATAAAAAATTCCGCAGGGGAGAATTCTTTCGCCAATTTTTTCTTTTTTTTTTTCTTTCGCGACTTTCGAAATTTTAAATCCACAGGGAGAAACTTTTTATTTTTTTTCGATTCAGAAAGTGGGCTCAGAAATAAAAAAGCCCAGTGGGAGAAAATTTCCCATTTTATCTTTTTTTTTTTTGATTCGACGCGGACGAAAAAAAAAAATCCGCATTGGGGGAATACTTTCGCATTTTTTCTTTTTTTTTTTTTTCGATCAGGGGCGCGGACTGCAAACATAAAAGTCCCCATGGGGGAAATTCTTTCGCATTTTTTTTTTTTTTCGTTTCAGACGCAGACTGCAGAAAAATTAAATCCGCAGTGGGAGAAAACTCCATTTTTTTTTTTTTTTTTTCGATCAGAGCGGGGGACTGCAGAATAAAAAGTCCCCCAGTGGATAATACTTCCGCATTTTAATTTTTTTTCGTTTCAGACCGGGGACGCAGAAAAAAAAAGGCCCAGTGGGGGGAATAACTTTCGCATTTTTCTTTTTTTTTTTTAAATTTAGAGCGCGGACTGCAGAAATAAAATTC
>NW_027623424.1:0-27157 GCF_034508935.2 Berghia stephanieae
TTGTGAGTAAAAGGGATTGAAAATTAGGGGAAAAGATAGCGCCCCTTTGATTGGACGTGAGGGGGCGGAAAAGTTATTAGAGAGAGAACATCAATTTGCTTGTGCGCATGCGTCTCTCGCCCCCCCGTTTCCCGGGGGGAAAGGGGGGATGGGGACACTTAACCGAAACGAGGACTAGAGAGAGAAAGCTTTAAAAACCTTTTTGACGTTCTCTCTTATAAGCTGACGTCCAATAAAGGGGACGCTCCTCTTCCGCTAATCTCATCCCCAATAACATACATACATAAAGTCAGATAAAAAATTTACAAAAAATTTTTAAAGCGTTTCCCAATAAATTTTACGATTGTCGTTTAGGGTTAAAAACCCCCACGGATTTTGGGAAAATTATCTATGTTTTCTGTTATTCAAATTTGTGAGAAAAGTTTAAATCTTCATTGTGTACTTCGGTGTTTTTAACAAAACAAATTTTCGGTACCCCAAAAATTTTAAAAGGTTTAAAAAGGGAATGATTTACAACCCCAAATTTAGAGACAAACGTAAAAAAAATTTCGTAATGTTTGTCTGTAATTTTGCCCCAAAATTTTTTATTCTTTTTGATCGTGTGTTTTGTTAAGTTTTTTTTTTTTTTTTTTGGATTTTGGGGAAAAAGTTAAAATTAAGTTAGTTATTTCTCAAAATATGAGTAATTAAAATTTAAAACAATTTTTCCTTTCAACAACATATGAAAATCAAATTTTTTTCATAATACCAATTATTTTCTTTCTGAAAAATTTTTATTTGTGTTCATGCCCTTTTTAAACTTGGGATAGGGGTTTTAAAAAAATAAAAAAACCACCCCGTAATGACGGGTGAGTAAAAACATTCAACGGGAAATTGCTATCATGCCCCCGAGGTCAGGGCCACCACAAAGGAAAAGGGGGGCTGACTGGGGGGGTAAAGGCGCCCGGGTCAGGTTGAGTTCACTAAACAACTAAAGGCCCCGGCTTTTCGTTTCCTGGGGAAAGCAACAAACCAAGGAGTGAATCGTAAAATAAATTCTCCCTCCTCCAAGCCCTGGGGTTTGGCATGGGGCTAAAAACCCCCATCCTGGGGGGAAAAAAAAAAAAATTTCTACAGAAACAGCAAGGGAGTAAAATAAAAAAAACCCTCACAGGAAAAAAACGGGCCCCCTTTAAACCCCTGGGAAAGAGGCTTGTATGAAGGGGATTGGTGAAGGTAGCTACTGGCGGGGGAAAATTAAAAACTGTATGTTTTTTGCCGAAAAGACGGAAACTTTTTTTTTTGGAATGTATGAAACAATGAACAGTTTCAGCTGAAATGCGACTTTCATGACTTAGATATTTTGGGAATTTGGGGTGAGAGAAATTTGGATTGGACCCGGGAAAGGGATAAAACTAGCACAGGAAAACCCTGTTCCTATTCCCGGGCAGGGGGGGTGATCACCCACTCGGGATTTTTTTCGTGAAGATGAACTTTTTTTTTTTAAAAGTAGAGCAAAGTTCCAATTATTTGGGATGATGACGAGCCTTTCATTGCCAAAACATTAGCAGTCCACCCAAACCATTGAGTAGATAAAAAAAACTACTTCCTACAGTCATTTGGCAATCATCTAAAGGGGGCAAAACTGCATAAATTCATTTATCGTTCATTCACTGATGTATCGCGCACCTTTTTTAGAATAGCAGATAGTTTTTTTCTTCTGTGAAACATCGATCAAATCCCCCCAAAGTGAAAAGACTGATGTAGTACGATATCAAAATTTCCAGGTATTTAAAAACCATCCCCCGCAATTGAAAAAAATGGACATGATTCAAAGCCTTAAAGTAACATCAGAGTGCCAACCCCTAAAATTTGGGGCAGCGTCCCTCAATGCAAAAATAAATAAATAATAACGTAAATTTTAATGTAAACTTCAATTTTTAAATTTCAAAAACAGATCAAATGAATGTTTTGGGTTTTTCCCCCTTTATCAACAAAAAAAGGATAAATGAAACACTACAGATGAATGAGATATGTGGTGTGGCGTGGTTAAGATGAATAAACAAAACTTTGGGTTTGGGGGGGGGAAAAATTTTCTCCTTTGTAAGAAAGCACGAATTAAAAATAGAGTACTAGATATTTTTTAAAAGTGTGCAATTAATTAAGTGAAAAGCAGGGGAGGCGGGAGGAACTGTGTAATGCAGTTTAGAAAGGTAAAAATTAAGATGAAATATAAAAACAATTAGACTATTGTTGGAAATACATATAATGAATTGAAAATAAATGCCAAAAAAAAAATAAAAAAAACAATAATAATAATTAAGGATGACGGTAAAAGTATAATCAATATGGCAGCAGCAGTAGCAAATAAAGAAAACCTATTCCAATTATTTGACAAAAACAATGTATCACACCTTATTAACATGAAAAAAAGCCGACAGCACTTCAACCACACACGATGTGTCTGACATGAAATATTGAAAATAAGAAGAGAAGCTGATAAAGATGATTTTCTGCATGCAAAGATTGCATTCACAATGGATATAAGAAACGCTTTTTATAAGAACCACCGACACTGAAGTGGATCTTCTCGGCCATTCTTCTTTGCTGAAAATCTAAAATCTTAGGATCTTTGATTTTTATTTAAGCTCAGGAATAGCAGTATCTTCATATGAAGCTACATGCTGGTAGCCATAATTATCAGCCACACTACAGCAGACAGCGTTTAACGCCCGATCTCCCATGCCTCTAACAAGGGTATGATTCCGTATTCTTTGTGTTCTGCCTCAAAGGAGAACATAAAACACGAAATGGGATGCTTTCATTGATGTGACCCGCATTTCTTGATCTGACCTTCAGCTAGCAAACCTATTAAAACCTGCTTTAAAATGATCCCAAAGTTTTGTTGATCTCCAGTTTTGAAAAAATCTTACACTGGCAACGAGGTGAGTGTGGTCAGCATAGCAGTTGTTTGCACGTAGATGAACACTTAACGATAATATTTTTCCACCAACGTCTGATGCAGTACATCAGAATGTTAAATTATGGGTATAAATCGCTACAGAAAAAGACTCACCTATAGCTTCTATTCTGACGGGGTTGGAAGACAAGAGATGAAGCAGGAGTTGAACGCCCTGTATGGACACTTTGCCACCTATAGATAAGTATGCAGATGACGTCACCCGGTACTTTGGTATTGTTGCTTTGACCTCCGCGTTTATGAGTAATGATCACTGAACTATATCAATAACCAGACTATAAAAGTTCATCGTTACACAGGGTATTGTGTGTTGGTCCCTATTACTTCCGGATGGCAATGTTGTGACTCCTTGGCCAAGCGCATTCTATCTATATAATAGATTTATGCGCTTGGCTAAGAAACTCATAACAATGCCATTCGAGTATAACTGACCAAGACACAAAACTATATGTAACCATAACTGTCCTGGTTAACAGTTTATTAGACAAGAACCATACACGGGATGGCAAAAAAAAATAACAAGACCTGAGTGCCATCATCTTCATTCTTTCTATAGGAAACATGCATTGAACTGGATTGATTGGATGTAGCAAAAAAGGCAACAATACACGATTCAAGTGTGCAAGTATAGACCTTTAAAAAGACTCAACTATGCTCTGAAACGAGCTCGAACCCATGACTTACGATCCGAAAGCGAGTGTCATACCATGAGACCACATAGCTGCACAATATCTACATATATAAATATATATATATATATATATAATATATATAAATATATATTATATATATATACTATATATATATATATATATATATATTTATGAGTGTTTGGTGGGTACTTGTATGTACGAACGTGCTCGCTAAAGGTGGTTAGAGCTAATATAGAATGCAAATGGATAATACGCCGACCTAAGAAGTGTGAAAAACACAGAAACGAGTCGTTCTCGGCCACACAAATGTGAGTGAAAAATTTGCATTCTATATATAAATATATATATAAATATATATATATATCTATATAAATCATATATATATCTATATATATATATATATATATATAAATTATAAAACAAAAACCATGAAAATAATAGTGCTCAACATTAGTATAAAAGGAGCTATAATATAAACATTTGAAAATAATTAAATAGTTTGACTTCTACAACGTGTAATCGAGCGTTGCTCTCATCAGGAAGTTTCCTGATGAGAGCAACGCTTCGATAACAACGAAGTAGAAGTCCAAACTATCTTCAATACTATTTCAAATAGTTTATATATATATATATATATGATATATATATAATTATAATATATAATATATAAAAATATATATATTATATATATATATATACTATATATATAATACTCGGCTGTTGTCCAATCCCACTACAAATCGGAGTTTAACATGGAGTTTGAAATCTAAGAGGTTTATTTATTTGGGTACCGGCTTGGACAAATAAAATAAGAAGTATGAGTTTAGAGCTTATAATTAAATAAGATGTTTTATCCTAATTGTTATAACGACCTATCCTCTTTATAGATAGTAGAATGTATTATCATCATCATCATCATCATCATTGCCTTTTTCACCCTGGGTCAGGGTATAGGCCACAAGGCAAACATTCTCACCTTCTCCTATCCTGATCGTAAAGGTATTAATTACGGTTTCCATGTCTAATCACTTCTCTGTATAGATAGTATGCAGAATGACGTTCACTGCAGGCCTTTGTTATTGTTTTTGCCACGGCGTTTGTGAGTTGTTTCTCACTAAACTCTATTAACCAGCTATAAATTCATGGTTACCCAGAGTTTGTGTGTTGTCCGATTATATTTCCGGATGGCAATGTTGTGGATCTTCTTAGCCAAACGCATACGTCAATAGTCCCTCCACAACCCATGCGCACCTGTAGGGAATGAGATTATCGGAAGCGAGGGCGAGAGACTGCATGCGCACCAATCAACAACACGGTCTCTCTCTAACTTTTTTATCCGCCGGTGACGTCAAAGACTAAGGTGACGTCCCAATCAAGGGACCTACTCTTCCGCTAATCTCATTCCCATGCCCAAGCGCATTCTATCGAGATATCACTTCGTTAACTCCTCCATTTTCCCCTGGCCTTCCCCTTGATCTTCTGTTCCCCTGGGGGTCGTCACTCAGTCCTTTTTTATTGTTATTGCATACGCGTTTAAGAGTAATTCACACTAAACCTGAATTAACGGACCAACACACAAATCTGTGTGTAAATTGAACGGTGATCGCTGGTTAATACTGTTGAGTAAGAATTACTCATAAACGCTGATGGGCAAAAATCAATAATAAAGACCTATAATACGCTTCAAAACAGTTCATAACGTCACTTCCCTCGAAAGACGCATGGTAACTTAGTAACTGCCTCTAAACTATCCTGAACAATGGCGGAAGCCCTTAGGAATAGTATTTTTCCCACCAGCATAAAAAGCGTATCCAGAGGAAAACAAATTTAAAAATCTGATCATGTTTTTGACTTTTAAACATTCTGATCACAAGACATATGAAATTTATAGCCAGTAGCAGAAGAATTAAAAGTACCGATTTTCTTTGTTAAGAACCAAGATGGCCGCCCGTTTGCTGGCGACGTACATCAGACTATTAAATCCAATTGCGTTTCTATTTTTTGAATAGATGAGTTATCCTCCCTGTGGGTGAAAGGAATAGAAAAAGAGTATAGTATTGTTATAAGTGTGTATAAGCAACTGTGTATGCGTTTGGGCCGCGCACAGCATGTGTGGTGCGTGTGTGCGCGCGTGTGTGGTGTGAGTGAGTGTTGATGTGAGAGAGAGAGTGCGATGTGAATGAAAACATTTTTATGTTCTTTAAAATAACAATTGGGTATGGATTCATTGTTTTAGGTAAAGTAATTCACGAACATCTAACTGCCAATACATCGACTCCGCACACCCATACACACACACACACACACACACATCTAATTGTAGGCTCGAAGTGAGTATGGCCTTAACGCGCATACTAAGGCGCAAACTATCAATAAACTTCAAGGTTACACCATAGTTTGTGTGTTTGTTCGTTAACTCCTGATGGCCATGTAATTGAGCTTCATAGCCAAGCGCACACGATCTATAAAAAGAAGGAGATGACATCACTCAGGTCTTTGTGAATGTTTTTTTGGCAACTGTTTGATGAGTAATCTCACTAAATCTGGTATTATTCAGACTATAAACATTCAAGGTTACACTCAAATTATGTGGGTGATGGTCCGTTATACTTCGGATGGCAATGTAGTGAGATTAAGCGAAGCGCACATTATCTACGCAAAATTAAATTTGTTACTCTCTCTGATGTCATGAACCACTGAGTTCACTATATAACTGCTGCTGGCTGCATCTGAATGATGAATGGATGATGGATAGATAGAGAGATGATGAAGATGATGATTAATGAGATGGTGATGTGATGATGATGATGATAGATGATGATGGTGATGGTGACGATGATGATTGGTGATGATGTTGATGAGGGATGATGATGATGAAGGAAGAAGCGTGATGATGATGATGACTTGAGATGATGATCGGTGATGATTGATGATGAAGATGGTGATGGTGATGGATGATGATTATGATATGATGATATGGTGAAGATGACGATTGATTAGGTGATGATGACGATGAAGATGATGAAGATAGATGATGAAAATGAATGATGATGAAGATGATATGAAGATGAGGATGTATAAAGATGAAGATGAGAGGAGCCAATGATTTATTATGATGATGAAGAAGATGATGATGATGATGTGAATATTTGATGAAGATGATGATGATGATGATGAAGAAGATGATGAAGAATGATGATGATGATGATTGATGATGAATGATGGTGATGATGACTGATGACGACACTGAAGAAATGATGATGGAGATGAAGATATGAAGATGAATGATGATGATGTGATGATGATGAAGATTGAAGGGATGATGATGAAGATGAAGACGATTGATGAAAATGATGTATGAAGAGATGATGATGATGATGAATTATGATGATTAAGATGATGATGAGATGATGAATGATGATGATGATGATGATGAGAGATGATGATGACTGATGATGATAGATGATGATGATAAAGACGACAATGGCTACACTGATATTGATGATTATGGTGATTAAGATGAATTATGACGTACCGTTGTCCAATGTTATACATAAATTTTGAATAAACACATTAACCTGGTCACAGGCTGAAATGCCTAAGTATTTTTAAATTAAAATGCTGTTGTTTAGAAGAGAGACACAATATTCGTCCATCACTTCCATTAAGGTAAGAAGAGGTAGTATTAGTAGTAGTAGAAGTAGTAGTATAGTAGTAGTAGTAGTAGTAGTTAGCAAGTAGTAGTAGTAGTAGTAGTAGTAGTAGTAGGAGTAGTAGTATTTGCGTAGTAGTATTAGTAGTATAGTAGTAGTAGTAGTAGTAGTAGTAGTAGTAGTAGTAGTATAGTTTAGAAGTGTAGTGGCAGTAGTAGTAGAAAGTAGTAGTAGTAGTTAGTAGTAGTATCGTAGTAGTAGTAGTAGTAGTAGATAGAAGACAGTGGTTGTGGTGGAAGTAATTGTAAGAGTCTAGTCTAGTGGCAGTAGTAAGTAGTATAGAAGTAGTAGTAGTGTAGTAGTAGTAGTAGTAGTTAGTGTAGTGGTAGTAGTAGTAATAGCATTCGGATCGGAAGGTCCTGGGTTCGAGCCTCGCTTACTCGGCGCATAGTTGAGTCCTTGGCAAAGGGTCATTACTCACATTCCTCTCACCGTACTCAGGGAGTAAATGAGTAACCTGGGCCGTTAACAGCGTTGTCCTCTGTCCCATAAATTTGTAATACGCCTGGCAGGCGTCCATGTCTCGTCCTACATTTTATGTGTTGCAGTTGACCAGGGACCCTTGTAAAGCACTTGGCACGTTTATTGGATATGCGCTGTATAAAAAAAAGTTCAAAAGATCAAAAAGCGCATGCTCAAGTCATGTCTTAAATTTCAGAATCTCTGTTTAAACCTCACCTACCAACTATAGGAACATCGTCACATTCATTTACGATACAACCAACATTTTTCTTATTAAATTTCAATTTTGTACATCAAAAATTTTAAAGAAAATGAACACAGTGTATTGACGAGCACGTTTTGTCCAAAGAGAAATGACGTATCGTAAGAACTAACTGTTATTTTTTGTTTGAGATGATCAAATCTATAGTTTTTGTGTTAGTTAGGGTGTGAAGTTTTAGGGAAAATTCTGAAAATGGCGGTAAGGAGAGAAGGGTTTAATGAAAGACATAAAACTGCATTAATAATTTAATTAAAATGAATCAATGAGACCTAATATTCCTAAGGCTATGTCCCTCTATACCACATGATTACAAAGTCCTACAGCACCGGAACAGTGTCTACTAATTGTGGAGTTCAGCGCTATGTGGCCATTGTGTATGACACTCACTTCCGGATCGGAATGCCAGGGTTTCGAGTCCTCGCTGTTGCACATAGTAGAACTTGGAAAAAGGTCGATACACACATTCCCTCACCGTACTGCCGTGTTACAATGAGTACCTGGCCGATTAACAGAATTGTCTTGCCCCCCCCCCCCCCGAAAAAATTGTAATATCGCTAACAGGCGTCATGTGCCGTCCTAAATGTTATGTGATTTGCTAAGCGGTTGGCCATTGGACCCCTTGTGAAAAGCGCTTGTGAGCACGTATAGTTGATATTTGCGCTATATAAAAGTGCTCAACTATCTTCTTCTTTTTTTTTTTCTTTTTCGGCAACTCTTTTAACTGAGCTATTTTACGTAATTAATGGCAAATTGCTCCTCACATTTCTTTTCAGTGTTTGCCACTAAATTTTAGGATGATGTCAAAATTACAACTTCCTTTGATCACGCTGGTCATCGTTATCACGTGTGCCGGTGCCCAAGCGGTTCCAAAGCAAAGCAGAGATTATGCAACACATGTATAATAAATTCCCTCGCAAAGCAAACGCTGCAGATCAATAGTAAAAATGTAGAATCTCCGTTGTGAAGAACGGTGTTTCAGGCCCATCGAATGCCTGGAGATTGTTTGGAACCCTTATTCAAAGATAACAACAAGTTAGCTTTTAGTTTTGTTTTCCTTCAATTTTGTGCGAGCATAAAGACAGGGAGCACGTGGCCAAAATGAAGAGAACTGGGACGCCTGATCGACATAAGAAAAAAACTACAAATTGCGCAGAGTGTTCAACAAAGCCACAAAGGTTAGCAGATGTAACACTCTGTAGTGTGTGTGTGTGTGTGTTTCAACTTATATACAGCGCACGTATCCACTAAACGTGATTTAACGCGCTTTAAAAAGGGGTTCCCTGACCAAAATTCAACAGTTAACATTTAGGGACCAGAAATGATGCCTGTAAGGCGATATTAGATTTTTTTTTTCTCGGACAAAGACAACGCTGGTTAACGGACTAGATACCTCATTTTAAACACCTGAACAATGTAACAAGATACGAGTAAAGAAGCAATCTCCAAGGACTGAACACTGCGCCGAAGCGAGTCTCGAACCCAGGCCCTTCCGATCCGAAAAGCAAGTGACAAACCACTAACCCACTAAAGCCGCATAATTTTATTATTGACACATTTCAGGTATAAACAAACTCCAAAGCCATTTGAGATTTTCATCGTACATTTGTAACTTATCTTTGGATGCAGAATCTATATTTAGAATTCATTGATATCAGTTTTAACACTGTGTGCCCTTTAAGAAGCTGAGATATGATAGACATGAGTAGAAATGGGAATTAACTCTCTCCTTAACCACAGCATTTTCAGGATTTTCCCCAAAACGTTCACACCCAACTAACACAGATTTTCAGTTTAATCACTCCCAACACAACAACAGTAAACGTTTTTTGCGATACATAATTTTCTTTAGCAAAACATGCTCTACAACATACTGTTCTTTTCAAATATTTTCCTATGATGTATCAAGAAAAACTTGAATAGTAAAAATGTTGTTTATCGTTACGATAAAGACCGGATTTGCCTACAGTTTGGTAAGTGAGAGGGTTAAACAGTATGATGACTCGACATTGCTCTCGAGTAAGTTTTAAACCTGACATGTGTTCAATGAATAAAAAGGAAACACTGGAATAACATTAATGTCTCTCAGAACCACGGCATCAACAAGGAAGAAAATTAAAAATAAATAAAAAAATATATATTCTATTTCTCTACTTCTTCTGTACTTGCTCTTCTTCTACTACTTCTTGTATCTTGTTTCTTGTTCCACTTCTTCATCTTGTTCCTCTCTCTTCCTTCTTCTTCTTCTTCTCTTCTTCTTCTTCTTCTTCTTCTTTCGTCTTCTTCTTCATCTCTTCTTCTTCTTTCTTCCTTACTTCTTTCAACTTTTCCCGCATTTGCATAATGAATGTGCCACATCTCCATGATCTCGTTCAGAGAATCCCCCCCTCTCTCTCTCACCTCTTTCTCTCCCTCTCTCTCTAGCTCTACTCTCTCTCTCTCTCTCTCTCCATGTACCGAACCATTTCAATCTGCCTTCTCTCATCTGTATGATACATTCTCACTTCAGTCAACCTTCGAATATCGTTTATTTCATCACGAGATCTTTTTTCTTGTCCAGCCAACATCATTGCTCGTTTCTTGAACATATTTTTTTTTTTAAAAACCCCAGCAGGAAGATAAATATCTTGCAAGCCAAGGACCTGCCCCAGACCATTTAACGACTTACCGTTGTGTTCCACGAGGCTATGAAAAATTATCTGTGGCCCCGCTGTTGAGAAATACTCTAAGAAATTGTTGGAAGCTGGAGTTCGTGTATGGATCAAGGCACAACAAGACGCCTGTTTGCCTTGACCCTTGAGGCCATTCAAATGTTGCATGCTTGGAAGCCCTGAAAAGAGATAATTATGTAACCATATACAATATACTTCACTTAATTGAAAATCAATAAATAGTGAATATGCGAAATAAAGAGACAATTAAAATTTATGAAAGTCTGTTCCATTTTTTAAATGTTATATTGTACAGAATCCAAAGTGTGAATGACGGTGTGGTATTTGTGTTCCCGTTTTGTGTGATCATCCTGCATCAATAAAAAACGTTATAAAATATCTTGAAAATTTGAGTGTGGAGTTCCCCCCACCTTTCCTTACATGGAAAATTCCCAGAAGACAATATAAAATAAAAGGATTTTGCTGCGATGAGATTCGAACCCACGTCCCCATCTTGGTTACCGCAATTTAAATTAAAATCTCACTCAACAAGAAAAAATGGGGGGGGGGGGGGAAGGGGGGGGGGGAAAAAATGGGGGGGGGGGGGGGGGGGGGGGGGGGGGGTGGGGGGGGGGGGGGGGGGGGGGGGGTCTACAACGGAGGGGAGGAAAAGAGAGAAGATAATGGCGGTAACAGCTGGGACGTGGTTCGAATCTCATCGCAGCAAAATCTTTTATTTTATATTGTCTTCTGGAATTTTCCCCATGTAAGGAAAGGTGGGGACTCCACACTCAACTTTCAACTTATTTTATAACGAGTTTTATTGAGGAGGTTGATCACACAAACGGAACACAAATACCACACCGACATTTCACACTTGATTCTGTACAAATAACATTTAAAAATGAACGCACTTCATAAATTTTCTAATTGTCTCTTTATTCGCAATATTCCATTAATTTATATTCATTAAATTGAAGCTACTATTTAATATGGTTACATAATTATTTCTTTCTCGGGCCCTTCAAGGCAACACATTTGAATTGGCCTCAAGGGTCAAGGCCAACAGCGTCTTGTTTGCCTTTGATCCAGTAACACGAACTCCAGCTTCCAACATTTCCTTAGAGTATTTCTCAACAGCGGGCCACAGAAATTTTCATAGCCTCGTGGGAAACAACGGTAAGTCCGAAATGGGTGGTCCTGGGGCATGGTCCTGGCTTGCAATATATTTATCTTCCTGCTGGGATTTTAAAAATATGTTCAAGTAACGAAGAAATGAGATTGCTGGACAAGGAAAAAGATGCCGAGGGTGAGAAATAAACGAATTCTAAGGTGCCTGAAGTGAAGAATGTATCAATACAGATAAGAAGGCAGATTGAAATGGTCGGCCATGGAAGAGAGAGAGAGAGAGAGAGAAGAGAGAGAGAGAGAGAAAGAGAGAGGGAGAGAGAGGGGGGGATTCTCTGAACCGAGATACAAGAATGTGGCATTCTATGCAAATGCGGGATAAGTTGAAAGAAGAAGAAGAAGAAGAAGAAAAGAGAAGAAGAAAAAGAAGAAGAAGAAGAAGAAGAAGAAAAGAAGAAGAAGAAGAAGAAGAGACAAGATGAAGAAGAAGGAACATAGGAACAAGAACAAGAAGTAGTAGAAGAAGAGCATTACCAGAAGAAGTAGAGAAATAAGAATATATATATTTTTATAATTTTTAATTTCCTCCCCTTGTCTGAAGCCGTGGTTCTGAGAGAAAAAATGTTATACAGTGTTTCCTTTTTTATTATTGACACATGTCAGGTTTACTAACTCGAGACAATGTCAGATGACATCTAACTGTTTAACCCTCTCCTTACCAACTGTGCAAACGTCCATATTCGTACCGAGTGACACCCAACATTTTTTCCATTCAAGTTTTTCTTGTACATCATAGAAATAATTGAAATGAACAGTATGTTGTAAGCAAGTTTGCTAAAGAAATTATGTAGCGCAAAAAAGTTACTGTTAGTTGGGGTGGAGTGAATTTAAAATAAAATTGGTGTAGTATGGGTGTGAATTTGGGGAAAATCCTGAAAATGTGTGGTAAGGAGAGAGATAATTTATCCCAATTTACTCATGACATCATATCTCTAGCTCTTAAAGGGCACACATGTTTAAAACTGATATCAATGAATCTAAAATAGATTCTGCATTATTCAAAGATAATAAAAATGTACGATGAAATCTCAAATGGCTTTGGAGTTTGTTTATACCTGAAGATGTGTCCATATAAAATTATCGGCTATGTGGTCTTGGGGTAATACACTTGCTTTCGGATCGGAAGGGCCTGTGGGTTCGAGACTCGCTCGGCGCATAGTTGAGTCCTTGGAGAATGCTCTTTACTCGTATCTCTTAACATTGTTCAGTGTAAAATGAGTATCTTCCGTTTAACAGCGTTGTCCTTTGTCCGAGAAAAAAAATATAATAATCGCCTTACAGGCATCATACTTGTCCTAAAAGTTAACTGTTGCATATGGACAGGGACCTCCTATTTAAAGCGCGTTCACCACGTATTAGTGGATATTGCGCTGTATATAAGTTTGAAACCCACACACACACACACACAGAGTGTACATCAGCTAACCTTGTGCATTGCCTTGACATCTGCGCAATTTGGTAGTTTTTTTTCTATGTCGATCAGGCAGTCCTCAGTTCTCATTCATTTTGTTGCACGTTTCTCCCTGTCTTTATGCACGCAACAAAAATGAAGGAAACGAAAACTAACAGCAAACTTGTGTTATCCTTTGAATAAGGGATCAACACAATCTCCAAGGCAATTCGATGGCCTGAACACCGTTCCACAACGAGATTCGACATTTACTATTGATTGCAAGCGTTTAGCTTTGCGGGAATTCATAACTACATGTGGTTTTGCATAATCTCTGCATTGCTTTGGAACCGCTTGGGCCCCACACACGTGAAACTTGACAGCGTGATCAAGGAAGTCTTAATTTGTGACATCCACCAAATTTAGTGGCAAACACTGAAAAGAAAGTGATGAGCAATTGATCCATTAATTACGTAACTAGCTCAGTAAAAAGAGATGCCGAAAAAGAAAAAAAAAACGAAGAAGAAAGTTGAGCATTTTAATATAGCGCAATATCCACTATACGTGCTCAAAGCGCTTACAAGGGTCCATGGGCAACCGCAACACATAACATTTAGGACGGCACTACATCCTGTTAGTCGATATTACAATTTTTTTGGGGGGGGGGCCGAGACAATTCTGTAAACGCCAGGTACTCAATGTACACCTGAGTACGGTGAGGGAAAGAGTGTGTAACGAACCTTTTTCCAAGGTCTCAACTATGGCCCCAGCGAGACTCGAACCCAGGACATTCCGAGCCGAAGTGAGTGTCATACCACAAGGTCCACAGACGCTGAACTCACAATTAGAGACACTGGTTCCCTGTGCTGTATGACTTGTAATCATGTTAGAGGACACTAGCCTAGGAAAAATTAGGTCTCAGTGATTCATTTTATAATAATAATTATTAATGCAGTTTCTGTCTTTCATTAACCCTTCCTCCTTACCAACATTGTCAGGAATTTCCCTAAAACTTCACACCCAACAACACAAAAACATAGATTTGATCACTCAAACAAAATAACAGTTATTCTTACGATACGACAATTCTTTTGGCAAAACGTGCTCTTCAATACACTGTGTTCAATATTCTTTAAATTTATTATTACAAAAGACTTTTTGAATAAGAAAACTGATTGGTTTATCGTAAAGAAGGTGACGAAGTTCCTATGTTGGTAAGAGAGGTTTAAAAGAGATTCTGAAGATCTTAAGACATGACTTGTGCATGCGCTTTTTGAGCTTTTGAACTTTTTGTTTTAAACAGCGCAATATCCAATAAACGTGCCCAAAGAGCTTTAAACAAGGGTCCCTGTTCAAGACCGAAGGGGGGTCAGCACCACATAACATGTAGGACGAGACATGACGCCTGCCAGGCGATAAAATTACAAATTTAGGGACAGAGACAACGCTGTTAACGGCCAGGTACTCATTTTTACATTCCTGATACGGGGAGAGAATGTGATAAAGACCCTTTATTCAAGGACTCAACAATGCGCGAGCGCTAGCTTCGAACCCAGGACCTTCCGACCGAAAGCTACTACTACTACTACTACTATACTACTACTACTACTACTACTAACTACTAAACTACTACTACACTACTACTACTACTGCCACTACGACGAGACTACAATTACTACCACCACACAACCACTTCTTCTACTACACTACTACAACTCACTACTACTACTACTACGACAACTACTACTACTACTACTACTACTGCCACTACGCACATCTACCACTACAACACTACAACTACGTACTACTACTAACTACGAATACTACCACTACTACTAACAACTACTACTGCTACTACTACTACACTACTACTACTACTACACTACTACTACTACAAATGCTACTACTACTACTACTACTACTTACTACTACTACTACTACCTACTACTACCTACTACCTCTTCTTACCTTAATGTAGTTGAGGACGAAATATTGTGTCTCTCTCTAAACAACAGCATTTACATTTAAAAACTTCAGGCATTTCAGCGTTACCAGGTTAATGTGTATATCAAATTATATGTAAACATTGCACGTCGTCATAATCATCTTATCCACCATAATCAATCAATATCAGTTTAGCCATTGTCGTCCTTATCATCATCAACATCATCCATCAACAGTCATCATCATCACATATCATCATCATCATCATCTCATCATCATCATCATCATAAGTCATCATAATCATCATCATCAACATCATCATCATCATCAAATTATCATCCTCGTCCATCATCATCATCATCATCATCATCATCATCATCATCATCATCAACATCAACATCATCATCATCATCATCACCATCAACATCTTCATTGTCGTCATCGTCCAATCATCACCATCATCATCATCATCATCATCATCATCTCATCATCATCATCATCATCATCATCATCATCATCATCATCAACATCCTCATCATCATCATCATCATCATCATCATCATCATCATCATCATTGTCCTCCTCATCATCATCATCATTATCATCATCATCATCAACATCATCATCATCATCATCATCATCATCAACATCATCATCATCATCATCGTCATCATCACCATCAATCACGTCATTCATCACCATCATCATCATCATCATCATCATCACCATCACCATCACCAGCATCATCATCAACATCACCATCATCCATCATCATCATCATCATCATCATCAATCATCATCATCATACATCATCATCATCAACATCAACACCATCATCATCGTCACCATCACCATCATCATCATCATCATCATCATCACCATCACCATCATCACATCAACATCACATCATCATCATCATCATCCAACATCATCATCATCAATGATCAGCAGCAGCATTTATAGTGAACACAGTGGTTTCAATGACATCAGAGAAGTACCAATTTAATTTAGCCGTATATAATGTGTCGCTCGCTATGAATCACACAACCATTGCCATCCGGAAGTATAATGGACCAACACACAAAAACATGTGATAACCTTGAATGTTGTATATCGAATAATACAAGTTTAGTGGTAGAATTACTCAAAAACATGTATGCCAACAAACATCACAAAGACACTGATGATGTCATCTTCCTTCTATTTATAGATCGTGTGCGCTTGCTATGAAGCTCATAACAAGGCCATCAGGAAGTAACACGACCAACACACAAATACTATGTGAAACCTTGAACGTTTTTATTGATAGAGCGCTTAGTATGCGCGATAAGGCCTACACACTTGAGCCTACAAATAGATGTGTGGTGTGTGTGTGTGTGTTGTGTGAGCTGAGTCGGATTTATCTGGCATTAGATGCTAAATACTGTTACCTAAACACATGACATCCATACCCAATTGTAATTTTAAAAGAACATAAGATGTTTTCAATCACACGCACAGTCTCTCTCTCACAACACACACCACACCACACACACAAGCGCGCACACACGCACACACATGCGTGCGCGCGCCCCAAACGCATACACAGAAGCATATACACCTTACTAACAAACAATACTCCTTTTCCTATCATTTCACCCACAGGAGCATAACACATCTTATCAAAAAATAGAACGCAATTGATTTCATAGTCTGATGTCACGTACGCCCAGCAACGGCGTGGCCATCTTGGTTCATAACAAAGAAAATCGGTACCTTTTAATTCTTCATGCTGGCTATACATTATCATATGTCTTGTGATCAGAATGTTTTAAAAGACAAAAACATATCAAGTATAAAATTGTTTCCTCCTGGAAACGCTTTTATGCTGGTGGGAAAAATAATTTCATAAGGCTTCCGCCATGATTCAGATAGGTTTAGAGACAGATACTAAGTTACCATCGTCATTCCGAGGGAAGTGACTTATGACTGGGAAGCGAATTATCAGGTCTTTATTAAAAGATTTTGTGCCATCGATCGGTTTATGAGTAATTCTATACTCCTACCGAATTAACCAGAACATACACTTCAATTTACACACAGAATTATTGTGGGTTGGTCCGTTTAATTCAGATTATGGTGCATACTCCTTAAACGCGGATGGCAATAACAATAACAAAGGACTGAGTGCGACGACCCCCAGGGCAGAAGATCAATGGGGAAGGCCACAGAACATATTGGAGAGGAGTTAACGAAGCTGATATCGCTAGACTTCGCTTATGGCCAAGGGAATAGGATTAGCGGAAGAGAAGCGTCCTTGATTGGGACGTCCACCCATAGTCTTTGACGTCACCGGCGGAAAAAAGTTAGAGCGAGACCGTGTTGTTGATTGTGCGCCTGCGGCCTTCTCGCCCTCGCTTCCGCTAATCTATTCCCTCACAGGTGCTCATGGATTTGGAAGCGGACAATTGACCGTATGCGTTTGGGCTAAGAAGCTCAACAACATTGCCATCCGAAATAAACGACCAACACACAAACTCTGTGTAAACCATGACCTTTAAGTCTGGTTACAAGAGTTAGTGGAGAACATCTCACAAACGCGGATGGCAAAAACAATAACAAAGGCCTAGGACGTCATCTGGCATACTACTATACAGAGAAGCGAATAGACATGGAACGTAATTAATACTTTCGCTCAGGATAGATGGAAGGGTGGAAAACTGTTTGCCTGTTGGCCTAATACCCTGACCCAGGGTGAAAAAGGCAATGAGAATGATATGATGAGAAAATACATTCATACAATCTATAAATAGATATGTCGTTATAGACAAAGAGAAAAAACATCATAATTTAATTATAAGCTCCTAATCTCGTACATCTTAATTTTACACTTGTCCAGCCGTCACCAAAAAAATAAACCTTAAGATTTCAAACTCCAAGTTAACTCAATTTTTATGGGATGACAACACCCGATTAAATATATAAATATATATATATATATATATAAATATAAATAAAAATATATATAAATATATATATATATATATATATAGTATATATATATTATAAAACATATTAAATATAATTAAGATAGTATTGCCTTCTACAACGTTGTTTAATCTGAGCGTTGCTCTCATCAGGAAGATTCCTGATGATAGCAACGCTCGATAACAACGTTTGTAGAAGTCAAACTATCTTAATTATAATTCAAATGTTTATAAATAGCCTCTCCCTTTTAAACAAAGTTGAGCACAATTATTTCAAGGGTTTTTGTTTATAATTTATATATATAATACAATATATATATAGTATACATATATATATATATATATAGATATATATATATATATATATTAAAATAATATATATAGACCTGCAAAATTATCACACACATATTTGGGCCAGACGCCCTCGTTTCTGTGATTTTTCACACTTCTTCATCGGCGTAAATCCATTTGCATTCTATAATACCAACTAACCAACAATAATCGAGCACTATTCGTACCTACAAGTGACCCACCACACACTCATAAAATATATATATATCTAATATATAAATATAATATATTTAAATATAATATATCTATATCATATAAGATATAGATACATATATATATATATATATATACTTTGTGCAGCTATGTGCTCCTGGTATGACACACGCTTTCGGATCGTAAGGTCATGGGTTCGACCTCGTTCAGAGTCATAATATGAGTCTTTAAAAGCTCATTACTTGCACACATGAACGTGTTATTTGTAGCCACTTCTTCCTCCACATCAAACCAGTTCCAAGGCAATGTATCCTCTATAGATAGAATGAAGATGAAGTCCCTCAGGTCCTTGTAATTTTATTTTGCATCCACGAGAAAAGCGTACTTGTCAACTAAACTGTATTAACCAGACAGATTCATGTTTACATATAGTTTTGAGTCTTGGTCAGTTATACTTCGAATGGCAATGTTATGATTTCATAGCCAGCGCCTAAATGGCTATAAATATATAGAAAGCGCTTGGCCAAGGATTCACAACAATGCCATCCCGGAAGTATACCGACCAACACACCAACCCGTGTAACGATGAACTTTTATAGTCTGGTTAATATAGTTCAGTGATCATTACTCATAAACGCGGATCAAAAAACAATAACAAAGACCGGAGTGACGTCATCTGCATTACAATCTATAGGTGGCAAAGTATCCATACAGCGTTCAACTACCAGCTTCATCTGTCTTTCCAACCCCAGTCAGAACAGAACTGTAGGTTCGTCCTTTTCAGTAGCGATTTTCTCCCCATAATTTAACATTCTGAGTACTGCATCAGACGTTGGTGGAATATTATCGTTAGATGTTCATCTCCGTGCAAACAACTGCAAGAGTTCACCACTCACCGTATGCCCGTGTACTATTCTTTTCAACTGGAGATCAACAAACTTTGGTATCATTTTAAAGCAGGTCTCCTTTAGGTTTTGTAGCTTGAAGTCAGGTCAAGAAAATGCAGGGTCACATCAATGAAAGCATCCCATTACGTGTTTTTTATTTTCTCCTTTGAGGCAGAACACAAAGAAACGAAATCATACCCTGATATAGCATGGGAGATCGCGTTAACGCTGTCTGCTGTAGTGTGGCTGATAATTCATGGGCATTACACGCATTGCTTCATAAGAAGATAATGCATTCAGAGCTTAATAAAAATCCAAAGATCCTAAGATTTTAGATTTTCAGCAAAGTTAATTGGCGAGCAGATCACTTCAGTGTCGGTGGTTCTATAAAAAGCGTTTCTTATATCCATTGGCTGAATGCAATCTTGGCTGCAAGAAATATGCAACGGTATAGCTTCTTCTATATTATCAAATCATCAAGTCAGACCACATCGTTGGTGGTTGAAGTGCTGGCGCTTGTATTTTAAAAAGGTGTGATACATTGTTTTGTCAATAATCTTGGGAATAGGAATTTCTTTATTTGCAACTGCTGCTGCCACTAATGCTTATACCTATACCACATCCCTTAATTATTATTATTGTTTTTTTTATATTTTTTTTTTAGGCATTTAATTCATTCCATTATATTTATTTTTCCAACAATAGTGAACCTAGCCTGTACATGTTATTCTATTTCATCTTAATTTTTTACTTTTCTAAACTGCATTACACAGTTCCAACCCGCTCCCTCCCCTCTTTTCACCTTATTAAGTTGCACACTTTTAAGAAATATCTAGTCCTCTATTTAATTCGTGCTTTAATCTTACAAAGGACATAATATTTCCTGCAACCAATGTTTTGTTTAACATCATAACCACGCCACTACCACATCATCTCATTCATCTGGTGGGAGTATTCAATCACCCTCTTTTTTTGATTAAATGGCAACCCGAACATTCATAATGATCTGTTTTTGTAATAAAATTGTAGTTTACATTCAACTTCACGTGTATAATTTATTTATTTTGCATTGAGGGACGCTGCCCAATTGATGGAATGGGCACCTGTTGGTTACTTAAGGCTTTGATCATGTCCATGTTTCAATTGCGGGATGGTTTTTAAATACCTGGAACATTTTGATATCGTACTACATCTAGTCTTTGCACTGGTTCCCTTTGATCGATGATACACAGAATGAAAACACTATCTGCAAATCTATAAAGGTGCGCGATACATCATTTGAATGAACGATAAATGAATCAATAGCAGTTTTGCCCCTTTAGATGACTGCCAAATGCTGTAGGAAGTAGTTATCAATCTACTCAATGTTAGATGGATCAGCAATGTATTGCGTTTGGGCAAAAAGGCTTCGTCATCATCCAACTAATTGGAACTTTGCTCTACATTAAAAAAAATGTTCATCTTCACGTAAAAACTCTGAGTGATGAACACCCTCCTGCCGGACGTAAGAACAGTTTCCCCTGTGCTAGTTTTGTATCCTTCCGGCTCCAATCCAACTACTCTCACCAGATTCCTAAAATATCTAATCATGAACGTCGCAATTTCAGCCTGAAACTGTTCATTGTTCATACATTCCAAAAACATGTTCCGTCATTTCGGCAAACACATACAGTTCAGTCATCCTGCCTCAGTAGCTACCTTTCACAATGCCGTTCATACAAGCCTCTCCGATGGAATTTGAAGGTCCAGTGTTTACCTGTGAGTCATTGTATTTGACTCCGTTGCGGTTCTGTAGCATGTTTTTTTTCCCCCTAGGATAGGTTGTTAGCCTATTGCCAAACCCCAGACTTGGAGGAGCAGATATTTATATATTAGCAGATACACTCCATGGTTTGTTGCTTTCCCCACGGAAACGAAAAGCCGTGCCATTAGTTGTTTAGTGACTCAACTGACCACCGCCTTACCCACCCAGTCAGCCCCCTTCTCCATTTGGTGGGCGTGACTCGGGGGTCATGATAGCAATTTACCTGTTGTGAAGATATAACACACAGTCATTACGCGGGTTTGTTTAACATTTGTAAACCCACTATCCCAAGTTTAATATGGACAATGAACACAAATAAATTTACAGAAAGACAAAATAATTTGGTATTATGATATAAATTTGATTTTCATATGTTAAGTTTTGAAAGGAAAATATTGTTTAATTATACATTACTCCATATTTTTGAGAAATAACTAACTTACTTTTAACTTTTACCCCCAAAATCAAAAAAAAAAAAAAAGAACTTAACAAAACGACACGATCAAATGCAATAAAACTGTCAACATACAGACAAACATTACGAGAAATTACTTACGTCGACCTCTAAAGGGCTGGTAAATCATTCCATTGTAAACCTTTTTATATTTGGGATACGAAATTGTTTCGTATAAACACCGAATACACAATAAGATAAACTTTTCTCACAGTTTGAATAACAGAAAACATAGATAATTTCCAAACTCCTGATGTTTTTTAACATAAACGACAATCGACATTTATTATGTACAACGCGAAATTATGTGTAATTCAAATATCTGACTTTATGGTATGTATGTTTAAAGGGATGCGAATTAGCGACGAGTATCGTCCCTTGATTGACTCAGCTTATAGAGAGAACGCCAAAATGGTTTTACGCATGCGTGCACTCTAGGTCCTCGCTTTCGTGAAGTGTTCTCATCCCGCATTTTAATACACCGGAAGCGAGGACGAGAGACGCAAAGCGCACAAGCATAATTGATGTTCTCTCTCTAATAACTTTTCCGCCCGTCACGTCCAATCAAAGGAGCTACTCTTTCCCGCTCAACTCAATCCCAATTACTGCACAATTTGTGACTAGTGCGGGGGCGGTCCTAGGCAAGCTTAAAGGACCGCGGTCCTACGGTTCATGGGAAATGTGACCCGCAAGGACCGGTCTTATTTTCGACATTGAACATTCGTGATAGACCAACCGTTGTGAAGTTTTGATTTAACCGTTTTTGTGACCTTTGTGACCGTTGGATCGATCATTCTATTAGACCGCTACACATGAAAACCGGTGTCTACAGTAGGTTCTCAGTGAAAGTGAGAGCGAGACAGCTTCGTTAGAGGGAGAGTGATGTGTGCTGTAAAGATAATTGCTATTACACAAGATGACACCGTGACAAGAATGTGTGAGGAGTATGAATGTGTGATGTGGTGGTGTGGAGTGTGTGTGGTGTGTGGTGTGCACAAATTCCCATCCTTGGTCTGTGATGGGGCAGTCGAAGGGGACCTGAACGTAATGTGATTGTGTGAGTTGGTGTGTCAAAAGGATGGGCTGGGAAGGAGGAAGGGGGGGGGGGGGAGGTGGGGTTGGTTAGGCGGTAGGACATGGGACATGACTCATCTGTGGCAAGCCGAATTTGAAGAATTATTATTTTTTTTTTTTTTATTTTTTTTTGTTTTTTTTTTTGGGGGGAGTGGGGGGTGGGTCCCATTTCATTTCTTTTCTTTTTTCTTTTTTTTTTTTTGATGTTGTTTTTTGTTTGGTCCAGTGTAATTGTATATAGTTTTTTTTTTTTTCTTTTTGTACTTTATATTTTTCAATTAACATTTATTAATCATTTCAAAACACACATTGTATCAATAAACCACTACATAATATAATTGGTAATTTAAAAAACAACTTATATATATAACTGTTTGTTTTGAAGGAAGAATAGAGTAAATTAAACACATGAAATATCAGTTAAAAATAAAAGAAAGATTAAAATTAACAGATTATGAGCAGATAATTTTTACTTTGTTTATTTACATCAGCAAATCAAAAATATTTTACATTAGCATTGGAATCAGCAATACAATGATGGTGAATACAATGCTATTACATATTCTTATTCAGTTCAAGTGGACATAGTAATGTTCTGTCAGACAGCCCGTTTCTTTTTATGAGACACCAATTCTCCAGATTTCGAAAAAAGACGTTCTGATGGCACTTGGTGTAGCCGGGATACATAAATCTATTAGTTTTGCCACTTATTTTCATGAGTGGGAAAAGAGACTCGTTTGTCCTTCCACCCCAGAAATGGATCACTGTTTTCCTGGTATGATTGCCTCCTTCCTTATATCGTTGCAGCTCCACATGGGGGCGCACTCTGGGTCGGGTCACCCCAGACAGATGAGGATGGGCCCTTGGCATCAAAGTTTGCCCAACCCACCCGGTCGCTTCCTGCTGTACCTCTAGCTGGAGGTCTCGGATCCTAGAGGTAAATCAACTGTTAAACGGGGGGATTGTCCGATGGTGTAACGAAGTCTGTGCGCGCCAATTCCCAATTTTGCATCTGCGCCCGACTTCATCCTCCGCTTTTAGCATCCCCAATGCTGTCGGCGAAGGCCACTCCCTTGAATCTGGGGTCGAGAAACGAACAAGTTGCGTTGACAGTGCGTTCCTCAACAGCAGAAAACCGATTCCTCAAAGTTGCAATGGAGCTGTTGTGCCAGTGGGAAATCACGGAGCCGCCGTGACAGCTGAAAGACATTCCTGAATTCCACGCTGTATGGGGGATGAATCTAGAAAGAGTGTGAGCTTCACACTGCGCATTTCCCTGTTCCTGCTCAGAATGGTTTATAGGGCGATTAAGAGCAGTATCTGCGATGGTCGCACTCTGGAGATACAATCATATGTGCCCTTTCCCAAGGAATCAAGGTTAGATCAAGGACTACCTCTGCCCAAGAACCCTCCCACCATGAGGAAAGTAGATGTTTCCACCGAGTGTCCACTTCTTGCTTTAATTTCCTTTCCCCACAAGTGGTGGGACTGTTTGGAATTCGTGTAGTTATCCTTGTGCCATTTCACTATGGTGAAAGTAACTTACTAATGATTTTTGATAATTTTTAACTAACTAGATGTCAATATCCCCGCGTGTTTCCTCAGCGCGTCCTTCACGACAAGGTGCAGTGTATGGGCAAAACATGGCTGGATGTGTCAAATTCATGTCTCGAAAGCTTTTACGACGTTAGGCACCATTGTCTGTCACCACTCGTCAAAAACTTTTGTCTATTATTTTGCCATCGTATGAAATGACTCTGAGCCTACCATCACAATATTGGCAGCAGTATGAGCTCTGTTCATTTTATTGGTGTCCAATACATGGTTTTCAATTCCCAGTTTCATATGATGAATGCACGAACGGTGATGTACGATTTCGTCATCCGAGAATGCCATAGGTCAGTGGTGACGGCGACGATGTCATGCGCCTGACAAAAGCTCCATTACAAGTTTGGCACATTTCCTTTGGTACAGATTTGTGTGGAGGAAGGAACGAGTGGAGTGTCCTTCGTCTGGCAGCTGATAACGAGGGACAATTGTCCGGTGTATAATCCTTGAACCCATCTCATCAACGATGCTAACGGGTTGCATGTCTTACACTATAAAAGAAATAAGTGCAGCGATCTAGTTCTGATTTCTTTTTAGATCCATCCGGATACTTTCTTTCTCTTTTCTTTATTTTTCGGCAGGGTTGGCTGATGCAATATTTTGGGGGCATACGACCGACGAGACGATGTCGATGGAAAATTACAAAGACGGAGATGTACTTTTAGTATTTGAAGTTTCGAATTCCATTGGTGTTTATTCCGTTATGTGTCACGCATCCCGTCGAGGTCCCTCCAGAATATGTAAATAAACATTTTTACGCTCAAACATAACACTTTCTTATTTCCCTCATCTTTTCATAATGTCCCAAACCCAGCTGTTTGTCCCAACGACAATAATTTTCCAGTTTGAAATAAAGCAAATTGAAAATGGTGAAAACAGTAACTATTGAGATAAATAAAAAATCTAATACGCGACTATGATGAATACTGGGGGTTTGTTAAATTGTATGTAACTGAGATGGTAAAAATTAACAAATTTAAATGACAACAATAACAGCAATTGCGATTAGGCTAGGCTTACATAATGAATGATGATGGTGACAAGTTCAAGTTTAAAGAAAACAAAAGACAGTCTGGAATGACATACACACACACACTACACACACACACACACCCACACACACGAGTAGTCCACACTCATTTATCGAATTGTAACCTAAATAGAGAAGAGGGGTTATGCCTTCTTTATTTTGCTCACCATTACTTCATCTCTTACTTCGAAAATTTAGCGCGAAAATAAAAATTTGAAATTTATCCCCCATTCAAGGAGATAATGGAATCGCCCCAGTGTGGTGTAAAGCAAAGATACATATGTAATAAGGCTTAAGATACTAATATATAGCGATTTTATTGCGTTGTTAAACATGTTTAACAATCCAACTTACATTTTTCACAAATTGGCAACCAAAACAAATTACTATGTCCCAAAATCTCAAATAAGAAGATGGTGAGTACATAAGGTTTAAAGTGTGCAGCATCATGGTCAAGTTGAATGCAGAATCCTAATTCCTCCCGTTTTTTCCTCCCAAACATCCCTCTTTTATCCCTATCCAAAATTTTACCCCACAATTCCATTGTTTCCACGCCCCTTGCAGTTAATGACAGTTCCCTGTCATTCTAAATCCAACCCCTAAGAGTAAGACCCAAATCATAATCAAACCTGAAACGTCAATTCCACACATTGATGTAAACCCCGCCTTTTATGATCTAACATTATTTGATAATGCCCCTTTCACCATGTTTCAACACCCCTAAACCAATTTTAAGAATGATGATTAAATAGTACTCAACATGATAACCTGTCCATAAACTTTACACAGAACGTCTCAAGTAACCTGGACATAAAACTGCGCACAACGTGTCCATGCGTCTCAAATACTTGGACATAAAACTGCCCACACGTGTCATGCACTGACCAAAGCTTAACTGATATGCCTGCACTACGTACTCACTAAACCCATTTGCTGATTATATAAAATTTGCAGTTTTGCACCAAATTTCTTAGATACCCTTTTGCATAGGCTTCCTACTTACCATACGCCCCCTTTTCTTAGAAACCTGATATAAATTGACTTAAAACAATTTCAATTAAAAACATAACAGACGAATTAAATATATATCAAATGTCCGAACAAAAAATGCAAAAACAAATATAAGAAATAGTCTATTTTTTAAAATTACAAATACTTATACCATTAAACATTTAACAAACTTTAAACTTTAAATTCAAAAACCCAAAGTGTGATTACAACATTCCTAATATCGATTATAGGTATTAAAGTATTAAATTCACAAACCATCAATTTTGATTACAACATCTAGATCGAAATCTATCGATTATAAAGGTTATAAAGTCTTAAATTCACCAACATCAAATTTTGATTACAACAGCAAAATAGATATATATCGAATTTATAGATTCTTTTTCTTATCAAAGACAACATCAAATCTATCAAAAAAGCAGATTAAAATTTAGATTTACCAACACCAAAATTGATTAAATACATTTATATTTATCGATTAAATTTTTTTTTAAAGTATTACAACCTCGACAGTAAGAGATCATTTATTTAAAAAATTCCAAGAAAAAAGTATCTTTCACCTAAAATTCCCATCTTCCTAGCAATAAAAGTGTTTAATTT
>NW_027623425.1:0-10047 GCF_034508935.2 Berghia stephanieae
TTTAACCAAGGCCCAATTAAGGGATTTTTAAGTTGAATTAAAAGAAATTTAAAATTATAGTTTATGCCAGTTTAAGAGGTTCACCAATCTCCTCAATAAAGCATGAAAACTTAACCCTAATCCTCATATTTTGACAATAAATTTAAATTTTAGCATCGACTTCATTCCCGACATAATACCGTTTTGAGACGAGGGGTCACATATTATACGATTCGGACTAAATGACTAAATGAGAAAATGAATGTGAATAGTGATGCTAAAGCGTTAAACAAACCAACACACAAACGTGATAAAGCGAAAATTAATCTCAAAACAAGCATTCTAAAAAAAGAAATAGTAAAGTATTGAATGTCGTCAACTTCTTATAACGATTCTAACTGAAATGACTTGAGAATACGCGTCTGTGATATTTATAGACTTGATTTTTTATCCAAAGTTTGTGTCTCGATAAGAGTACCGGATTTATAGAGAACTGAAATGTAAATGGGTTTTTATTTGTTTTCTTTTAATGGCATTGATTTTCCATTTACCCGTGACGTCGTTATAGCCATACTCTCTGTCAACGTAAGTAATGGTGGTAATTAATCCGCTGTAATGCTTTAATTTAACTCTCTACTTACCGATCATTTCAGTATTTCCCAAAAAGCCAGGCTTACCCAGCAGAAAAAAATAATATATTTTTGAAACTCATACAAGCTCTCTACTAAACAATTTTATGTTCTTATTAATAAGCAAAGATCATTATTCAAGATTGTGATGTACAAAATAAATCTGAATAAGAAAATTGTATATTGTGTCGTGACAAATGTGACGATTTTGATGCAGGTGGTAAGGAGAGGGTTCATACTTCAGACTTCAGATTTCAAACCCTTTTATTTCGCTTAATAAACTAGAGCAGTAGTACTTGTTTGCCTTTCGTTTGTAGTTTTATACATATTAAGACGAGATAAATAGTTTATAATAGGCTTAGTGGTTGTTACGTCAAAATCTCCATGGCAAAAAGCGGTCTTCCAAGTCAAATAGATTAAGAATATATACCCGTCGTCTCATAACTGTAATATTAAAAAAAAAACCCAAAAAACTTGAGCTTTTATATAGCGCAATATCAACTAAACGTGCTCAAAGCTCTTGACATGTAGGACGAGACATGACCGCGTGATGGGAGATAGTACAATTTTTTTTCCGGACTGAGACACAACGCGGTTAATGCTCAAGTACTCACTTTACACCTGAGTATGGTGAGAGAATGAGAGTAAAGAGCCTTTCCAAGGTCTCAACTAAGCGCCGCTCGGGACTCGAACCCAGGAGCTTCAGATCCGAAGGCGAGTGCCATAACCACTGGGCCACAAAACCTACATCGCACTGATGAAGAAATGACCCCCTGTGAATATCTAAGCCATTTAAAATTCTCTATAAAACCTCTGAATAAGAAAATTGGCCACGATTGAATTTTCCAAAACAACACAAAAAAAAAAAAAAAAAAAAAAAAAAAAAAAAAAAAAAAAAAAAAAAAGTAAAGGAGAAAAATTAATTAAACACATGCACAAACTAAAAATCTAGGAAACCTCATTGATTGTGCTCCATCGTCTCAAAACGTATTAATGCTATACGTTCGGGCAAAATACTCACAACATACGCCAGAAAGTTAACATAGCAACACACAAAACTGTGCGTAACCTTAACGTCTAATTGATATTATTTACAGTTAACTCATCACTGACAGGCTGTCTAAACATGATAACAAAAAGACTGAGTGACGTCATCAACTTTCCTTCTATTTATTGTGTAGGCAGGATGAACCGAAGCGATCGTTAACTTTCGCGTGACATTGACCAAAAATGACGTCAAAATAAAGTCCTACTAGATTTTTGTGTCGGCGTAGCCTAAATTATAGCCTGACACTAAAACATACTGAAAACCCATATTTTGACGTCATCTTTAGGTTTGTGGACCGCCCAGTGGGTTGTCTTTAGTAGTGGTCAAAGAAACAAGTAATCCCTTTGGTTGAACTGTTGATTTGTTTTCTTTTGGTGGCCAAATACTTGTATTTTTGACCTAATTTGTTAGTCAGTGTCAGGCACCGATACAACCTAGATTCTTAGCGTTCTTTTCTTTTTTTTTAAATTGAGATTTTATATAGCGCAATATCCACTAAACGTAATCAAAGCATTTTACAACGGATCCCTGGCCAACCGCAACACTTAACATTTAGGACGAGACATGACGCCTGTTAGGCGAATAGTACATTTTTTTGGACAGAGACAACGCTGTTAACGGCCAGGTACTCATTTTACACCTGAGTACGGTGAGATAATGCGAGTAAAGAGCCTTTTCCAATGGACTCAGCTATGCGCCGAGCGAGGCTCGAACCCAGGCCCTTCTGATCCGAAAGCGAGTGTCATACCACAAGACCACATAGCCGACATCATTCATACCGTAACGAGAAGACGAGTCACATTTAAATTATATAGATAGAAGAAAATCAACATCGGGTAGCCTACAATTCAAAATTGTGTCTAATTGAATTTGCGATCGAGTAATTGATTTAGGGCAACGAAATTGAGCAAAGAATTTTTAATATTTCTTTTTCTCTAGATTTACTATAGATTCCCCCTATTTTTGGCGGAGCAATCCATCGTGAGTTTTTAATTTAAAAGGGAAAAATATATATTATTATATTGCCACAACTTTGTAGAGGTTATGGCAATCCGATGAATTGATTTTTTGCCTCTTTTCTTTCGTAGCCGCACAAAACAGCGCTAAAGAAGGATTTATGATTTTCATAAATTGAACAGACCACACACACACACACACACTTACAAAACCAACAAAAAAAATAATTAAGGCCGCGTTGACACATCTTACAAATATAAATCATTAGTTCGGATTCAAACTAATTGTAAAATTGATGTAAGTTTTGAAATCATCCGCGTAAAGGGTTACATCGGTGAATGTGTTCCCATGGGTCACACGGTGAATAGACAATATTGATTTAAACAAGATATACATTTAATACTGTGGCTCACTTTTTTTTCTACATTTTTTTTCAATGCCGTTAGTTACATTTCTAGAGGAGTTCATAGAAATTCATTTCAATCTTACAAATTCGTCCTGATATTGTAATAATAATAATAGTAGTAGTAGTAGTAGTAGTAGTAGTAGTAGTAGTAGTAGTAGTAGTAGTAGTAGTAGTATAGTAGTAATAACAATAATAATAATAATAATAATAATAATAATCATAATAATAATAATAATAATGAAAATAATAGTAATTAGTATTATTACTATTATTATTATTATTATTATATTATTATTATTATTATTATTATTATTATTATTATTATTATTATCATTATTATTATTATTATTATCATTGTTATTATTATTATTATTACTATTATTATATTATTATATATTAATTATTATTATTATTATTTATCATATTATTATCATTATTATTATCATTATTATCATCATCATTATTATTATCATCATCATCATCATCATCATCATCATCATCATCATCATCATCATATTATCCATCCCCCCTTTTTCTTCCCAATCCTCTATTGCTCCTCCTCCTCCTCCTCTACCACCACTACAACCGCCATCACCATCACCTCCCTTCCTCTTCCCCCACCTGCCCCTCACCACAATCATTATCCACATAACAAATTAACAAATTATCACTAATACAGTCTCCAGACAAATGACACAGGAATACTTAAATGTTTACAATTCTTATCTGTTTTAAAACTAGTTTTGGAAAAAAAAACCCAACCACACCCCACACACACACCTAACACACACAAAACACCCACACACAACTCACAAAACACACCCCCTTCACCACACTCAAAACACACATACTCACACACACCACACACCCCAACACACTACGCCCCTCGCTTATGGAAGATTTGGAACCATTAAAGTCCTTACAAAAGTCCATCTTTAAGCATACCCATGCTGGTCTCGCCCGAAAAAAACAAAAACATTTTTTTATATTTTGGCCATAAAATCGCCCCGTCAACACGTTTCTATAAAAATGACCCTCGCCCTTGTCAAAACCCCCCTCAAACCGGGGAATTCCATGAAAGGTTCTTTAAAATTCCGGGTCTAGAGTTTTTGACAAGAAAAAAGGTCATTTTTTTTTTTGGGTTTTCGATCGATGTTATGCGGGACGAGGTTTTTCTGGCAAAAACCCGGGTTTTTTTTAACAATGATTTTTTTTTTTAAATAGTAAAACAGTGGACATTAGTACTCTTTGTTTTTCAACCCCATCAATGAAAGGGGGGATTTTTAATTTTTTTACCAAACCAATCCCACCTGCCCGTTTGACTGGGTTTTACCATTACAAAAAATGGCAAAGCAACACGCAAGGGCCAAATTACCCCCTTGACTGACATTTCCACCTGACACGCGAATTTGTTCCGCCGGGACTTTTTGGACCCCGGGGTTTAAAAATTTAACCCTTTTAGCCGACCAGACGGGATTCTTATTTTTTATATGCGCAATCCCCACTTAATGGGCTCAAGTGCCTCCGGGTTAAACCCCATTCCCAGCGACTAAATTTTTTTTTTTAAAAACTTAAAAAACGCAATATAATCTCAGTTTAAGAACTTTGATATTTTCAAAAAAACAAAAGGGAAACCAACTAAAATTTCTTCTCCTCGTCATCTCGTGTTAAAAGGTATGCTTGGGTTTTGATGCAAGCGAGTTTTCCTTTGAAAAAACGCGTACCCTTATGGAGAATATAGGAAATTAAAATTTTCCCAACAACCCGGGAAACCCTCTGTGGGTAATGGTAGCACCGTCGATCAGTAATCAAAATCGAGGTTCGGTATTTTTACGGGCAATAACACATTTTGGGAAGCTCGTTTTTTGTTTTTGGGGCAGATAAAAATAACTCTTTTAAAAAATTTAAAAAAGAGATAAAGAATCGTATAAAAGACGCTGTTTGGGAAATTTAAAAATTAATATTTTGGGGGCGAAAAATACAAATCCAAGGGTTGCTATTCTTTTGGTCAATTGTCTTTCAAGCAGAGGGGGAAAAAGGTAAAAGGTTTAAATGGTGATACGAAGAAACAAGTACCAAACAATTTGGCACGAAATTTTTCAAAAAATCTTATTTTGGGGGTAGAATAAACGTGTTCTTTCATTTTTTTTGTTTTTATATCTTTATCGTGCAATAACACATACTCGCAAACTCTTTTGTGTTTTTTCGGCAGATAAAAAAAAGTCGTTTTTTAAAAAAGCAAAGCAATGAAAGAATCGACTTGCTGTCTCGTTGATGATCAAGGGGGTATCGAGAGGGGATAGCCGAGCTTTAAAAAAAAAAAAAACTTTTTTTATAACGCAAAATTTCCCCTAAAATGCTTAAAGCGCTTTACAAATGGGTCCCTTGGGGGACAGCAACACTTAAGAAAGTGGACATTACAGCCCCCTGTTTGGGGATATTACAATTTTTTTTGGACAGAGACAACGCTGTTAACGGCCCCGGTACCATTTTAAAAACCCGAGTACGGTAAGAGAAGTGAGTAAAAAGCCTTTTCCAAAAGGGCTCAACTATGCTCCAGCGAGGCCGAACCAAGGACCATCCGATCCGAAATCGAGTGTCATAAACCCCTAACCACATAGCCGTGTTTTAGTGAGGGGACAGAGATGTATTGGAGATAAAAGAGAGGGAAAGGGGAGGTAAAGAAAGGTAAACTCAGGTAAAGGAGGTAAAAAAAAGAAGTTCAGATAGGTAAAAGAAAAGAAGGAGAAAGCCAACTCGGCCAATAAATAGAGGGGTTTAAAAAAGACCCGCAAATTTTTCGCGTGGTCGTATTTAAAAACACATTTAATTTTTTTTTTTTAGCCAGCTTTCCTTCAAAAAAAGACGATGAAAAGTGCCACACATCTCATCAAGAAATCTAACGTTTGACACAAGGGGGCTCAGGTTTATGAAAATTCAATGTTTGAGACTGTTTTTACAAGATGTGGGGTCTTATTTGTTAAATTTATATTTTTACTAGAATTTCCTGACCATAATAAAAATAAAATGGGCTGCAAAAAGTTTTGGAAAGTGGGCCAGGGATAACATTTTTTATCAGGTTATATTACGTCCCCCCAAATTTTTTGCAAAAAAAAAAAGAGAAAAAAAGGTCGGAGGGCCCAACGAATGAGCCAAGTTTATGGCGATAATTTTTAAAAAAAAAATTTTCCCTTTTGAGCGAATGTATTTGTGCCATTTGTTTGGGTGACAAAACAATTACAAAGACGGAAATACATTGGACTGCCCATCTGGCAAGACCCTATAAAGCGCTTTGGCACGTTTAGGGGAAATTGCGGTTTTTATAAAAGCTCCAGCTTAATTCAGTTTTGAGCCTGATTTATTTATTAATTTCCATTTTCAACATTTTTTTTTGTGTTGCTAAAACCTGGACTCAAAAAATTTATGATAATTTTTTATTAAAGCTTGTGTGTGTATATATATATATTATATAATATTTTTATATATATAATATATTATTTTTTTATAATATATATAAAATTTTTTCTTTTTATTGACTCTATGAAGTTGATTTGGTTATGAATTTTTATTTTTTTTTTTTTTTCACTTAAAATTGATAATTTATTTTGAAAAATGCCCAGAGTTTGTGTTTTACCGAGAATGAGCGCTTTTTAAATTTTTTTTATTATTATTTTTTTATATTATTATTATTTTTATTTTATTTTTTTATTATTATTTATTATTATTATTATTATTTTTTTTGTGTGTGTGTGGTTTAAATTCCCTCTTAATTCTTATATTTAAAAATGATAAAGTTTTACACTAAACACCGAACCCCTTGATATTTAATTGAAATCTGGAAAAGAAAACCGTCAGACGCCTGTAAGATTTTTGAAGTCTCTCGATCACTAAAATTTTTTTTTAATTTGATTCTCGTTTAACCTCTCACAGGGGGGTTGGGGCGAGTCCAACCCTGACTTTGGGTTCTAATCTTTTTCACCAAGAGAGCAGGAAAGGCAATGCGAGTTTGGAACTTAAATGCTGTTACTGCCACTTCGCTAAACCCTGTTTTTCTTTTGCAATTTTCCTTGTGATCTGGTAGATAACACTCAGCTTCCAATCTGGAGACACTGACGAATCCCGATGTTGGTGGGGCAAAGGTGTACCTTTTAAAAGACTTTTTAAATCATAATCTCTCACCGTAATAACTGCATGTCTCTTCTTTTCTCTCTCTCTCTTCCTCCCCCTTTCTCTCCTCTTCTCTCTCTCCTCGTCTCGTCTCTCTCTCATTCTCTCCTCTCCGTCTCTCTCTCTTCATCCTTCTAATTTTTGGAAAAAAAATTTTTTTTCCTTCCAAAACAACTCTTTTACTCCAGTCCATGAAGTAATATTTGAATTCAATTAATTTTTTTTTTTGACCAAAACTGAGATTCCCCCCCCCCCCCCCAAACCAAAAAAAAAAAAAACAAAAAACAACCCACAAATGAATAAACACTCTTTATAACTCCAATGAAAGAAGTTATATTTCATGGCCAAATTTGAACCAACGTTTTGTTGGTTTTTTTTTTATATTTTTATTTTTTTACATTTTCATCTCTAGCGTACATCAACCTTTCGCTGTGTGTGTAGGTGTTAATATTCATCCACAGTTCAGTTCTTTGTAAGGAATCATCTCTTTCTTCGATTTCAAAGCTTGCACCCGAGATTGTACAGCCTTTAAAAAGCGTTTATATAATGATGTCAAAACCGGTGACATTTAGGACAGAACTGTGTCAAAATAAAAATAAGATATCTTTTTCATTAAAAGAAAATAGAGTCCGGGTCAAAATTGTTCCGTACAGTTCACGCTAAATATCGAGAAGGGTAGCGTGCAAAACTATCGTATCTCAAAAATGCAAACTTTTCAGGAGAGACAAAAACTGTTTAAAAATTCACAATAATCCTTGAATATCCGTGAAATTTGCTACTAATCTTATGTAAAAAAGTGGCGAGAAAAACGTTGGTATTTTTGAGACGATATATTATTGCTTGAATTATGAGTTATTACAGTAACGATAGTTTGAAAGTATTTTTATTTCCAACAAGTCCAAGAATAACTGACAAATGGTACAAACATAAAACTAGTTTTAACAGATTTATAGACGAGTAACGTGCAATCCTTTCTTAAATTAAGGTAATTCCTCCCACCGTTGACCTCAAATGGTTATTTTAAAGAATCTGCTAGGGCATTAATCGATCATTTGATGTTAAAAATCGCTTTCTGGCCGCCGTGTTGCCATATTCATTTGCGCGCATCTACAGACTTTATTGCCGAACCGATTTGATCGTTGATAGCTCAAAGATTCGTCTCGATCTATGTTTTATTTCAACAATACAGTAGTAGAATAATTCAAATAGATGCGATTAATTGCGATTCTCTCCACTAAATATTGCGAAAGATTCTAAAGACAAATAATAATTAACCGTCTCCTTACCAACTATAGGAAAATCGTCACATTCGTTACGATGCAACCAACATTTTTCTTGCTTACATTCTTTGTATATCATAAAATTTAAAGAAAATGAAAAGTGGGTTTAGAGCATGTTTTGCTAAAGAAATTATGTATCGCAAAAACTTACTGCTATGGTTTTGGGTGATTAAAAAAATCTATTTTGGGTTAGTTGGATGTGAAATTTTGGGGAAAATCCTGAAATTGACTGAGAAGTTAAACTTTAATATATCATTTAATTATTTTTTAAATTTGACTAAAAACTCGTCCATCAAATATAGATGGATATATTGACTCTCATCTTGTCAAAAACCATCAAAACTAGTCCTTCAGAGTCATTAGTTTACCCCGCGTTTCTATATCGTGAAACGGGCAATAGCAATTGCTTGCTACCCTTTTTTTATAAGACGCTAGTCTATCTCAAAGTACTTTCCGCCAGAATCCAACAGACCCAGCTACCCAATCGCTGATGGGTGTACAGCGGGGCCTGGAAAAAAATCTCGACTGCAACCCGGGATCGATCTCGGTCCATACGACTGTGAATCGACTTCTCTACCAATTAAGCTATTGGGAGCCCCCCCCCCCCCCCCGCCCCCTAACGATATAAAAATACCCTCAAACCTGGCTGAAAATGTTCAAGGGTTGATAGTTTTTGACAAAAATAGGGTCATTCCTATCGATACTATTTAATGGGTGTGTTTTATAGCCAATTATTTATCGTGCGGCTATTTGGTCTATTGGTATGACACTCGCTCTTCGGATAGGAAGGTCCTGGGTTTGAGCCTCGCTCGGCTCATTGTTGAGTCCTTGGAGAAGCTCTTTATTCACATTCTCTCACCGTAATCTGGTGTAAAATGAGTACCTGGCCGTTAACAGCGTTGACTCTGTTGGAACAAAAATTGTAACATCGACTAATAGGCGCCATATCTCGTCCTAAATGTTAAAAATGTTGCTGTATGGCTAAGGACCCCTTGTAAAGTGCTTTGATCAAATTTAGTGGATATTGCGCTATATAATATCTATTTTTTTATTCTTCTTTTATAATACTTTATTAATTTTTTCAAAGTACAGTAGCAATACAGGTTTTAAAGACCGAGAGTAAACAAGATGTCCGTTCCAACACAGACTGTATACCGACAGAGAGTTGGTAGATAAAAAAATCCACGTTAAAAGACGGAATGCCGATCTAGGACAGCGCGACACGTGGACGGGACGGCCATCGAGGACGGATGTTGATTCATTCCTCTTGAGATGGCCGAGAGATAGTGATGATGGCGGTAATGGATAAAGAGGTGGTAGGAGGGGGGAGGGGGAGGGGGGGGGGGGTTTGTAGGCTTTCTAAATAGGATTGATTCGGTGTCAATGTGGGAGGGGGGTTGGTAGAGGGAAAACTATCTTGAGGCTGGTTAGACAGAGAGATAGAGAGAGAGAGATAGATAGATAGAGAGAGAGAGAGAGAGAGAAAGAGAGAGAGAGAGAGAGAGATAGAAAGAAAGAAATAGAGAGAGAGAGACAGAGAGAGGACAGAAAAGAGAAAAGGAAAGAGGGGGAGAAAGAGAG
>NW_027623426.1:0-10044 GCF_034508935.2 Berghia stephanieae
AAAGTAATTTAATAGAAAATTAAAGATTAAATAAAAGAAGATAATAAAAAAGAGATAGATTAGATAAAGGTAAGGAAATGAGATTATAGTAAAAAGGGGGATAGAAATAGAGAGAGAGGAGGGAAGAGAAGGAAGGAGAGGGGAAGATTATATACCCCCAAACAATTTATATCATCAAAACGATTTTTCGCAGGGAAATCTTTTTGCCCCAGTTTATTAGAATAACCGATAGCTAGAACCACGACGAGGTAAAAAATTTTCGGGTTTTTTTTTTATAGAACAAAAGGAGTTGAGCGCAGGCGCACCTTTCCCCATTCTGTATGGAAAAAAAAAAATTAAAGCTTTACGATGTAATTATAGACGCTTCTTTGAAAAAAAAAAAAACACTTTCTTTTTTTTGGATTTTTTTATTTTTTTTTTTTTTTTTTGGCAAATTTTTTTTCTTCATTACGCCCCCTCAAAAGACTCGCTTTGTCAAAAATTCCTCAAACCCTCTTCTTGTTGTTATTTTTGTTTTTGTTATTTTTTGTTTTTGTGTTGTTTTTGTTGTTTTTTTTTTGCTTCTGTTTTTTTTTTTTTGTTTGTTTTTCTTTTTTTTTGTTGTTGTTTTCTTTTCTTTTCTTCTTCTTTTCTTCTTTTTCTTCTTCTTCTTTTTTTTCATCTTTTTCTTCTTTTTCTTTTTTCTCTTCTCTTCCTTCTTCTTCTCTTCTTCTTCTTCTACACTTTACTACTACTACTCTACACTACACCTATACACTACTACTACTACACTATTTTCTTTTTTCTACTTCTACTCCCCCCCCTCCTCCTTTCTCCTCTCCCTCCTCCTCCTCTCTCCTTTTTCTTCTTTTCTCTTCTTCTTCTTCTTTTTTCTTCTTCTCCTTTTCTTCTTTTATTTAAAAAAAAAAAAAGAAAAAATTACTTGAATAGACTTTACAAAAACCCAGGGAGAAAGATTTTTTCAAAAGAAAAACCTCACGATTCAAACAGAAGAATAAATTTTAATTCCTAGTTTATTAATGCAATGAAAGGGAATTAAATACAAAATTATTTTAGTCCCCAAATTTTCAACCTGTGGTTTCGCCTCAACCAAAGCTGTTTTCATTTCATTTTTATTTTTAAACAGTTAACTACCCTACACTGGAAAAACCTTTTAATAAATTTTCCAAAAAAAATCGTCCTTCAAATATCGATCGATTAAATTGACCCCCCATCTTAACAAAAACAAACAAACCTGGGACCTCTTGAGGTCTTAAAAAACCCCAGGTTTTTAAGTTTTTGTCAATAGAAAGTCATTTTAATCGATCGATTTGAAGGATAGGTTTTTTTGGCCAAAATTTTAAATACGTTTCTTTCCAGAGTACAACAGAATTTTTTAACCCTTTCCTTACCAGAAATTTTCAGAATTTTTCCCCCAAAGCTTCACACCCCCCAAACCCAAAAAACAACATTTCTTACTCAACAGAAAACAACAAATACATTCTATACATACTATGTTTGGACAATATGAACTCTTTTCAAAATGTCAAGTTTTTTAGCATAGAAAATAAAAATAAATCGTATGAAAAAAGTCGGTTGCATCGTAACAAATGTGAAAATGTGCGTTTGCCCCTTTAGGTGGTAGGGGAAGGGGGTTAAAGAAAACCTTTTGTGAAGATAAAAACAAATTATTTTTTTGTACCCCGTGTTTTTTTAGATTGGGGTGGGTTTACCCCATAGCCGGTGCCTTTGTAGGTTGGGTGATTGGCCCGAATGGGGGGAATAAGGGACCATTAGATCAGAATATCTTGGAATACAAGGTGGAGGGGTGGAGGGAGGGGGGGGGTAAAAAGGCCTCCAAGACCTGGACCCAAGTATCGTAAATTTAGATATGAGATAATTGCTAAACAAGACGGGGGTTTTTTGCCCTTACCCCGGCTTTTTTTTGCCTTTGGAGGTATGTATTAGCGTTTTGTTTTTGGTGGTGTGGTGGGGTTTTGGTGGTGGGTATTGTTGTACCGTTTAAAAAAAAATACTCACCTTCTCCCGCTAGATTAATCTTAAAGCAGGGGGGTTTTTTTTTGTCCTTATCCAGGCCCTTTTTTTTTCGTTTGGATGATGTATTGGTGTGGGGTGTGGTGTGTGTGTGGTGTGTATTGATTGTACGTTTTTAAATAAAAAATATCACCTTAAATTTTACAACCCCTCTTCTCCCCCCCCCCCCCCCCCCCCCTCCCCCCGTAAATTTGCCCCAGGATGACGTCAAAACAGAGTATGTAAAACCCTTTAACCTGCTCCCCTTCGGAGGGAAGGTTCGGGGGTTATTTGAGTTCCACTCGGGTGGTGTATATTGTTGAGTCCTTGGGAAAATTTCTTTATTCACTTTTCTCTCACTGTACTGGGGTGTAAATGGTATCGGTCTCTGTGGGAAAAATAAAACAAACTGTTAAATACTCCCCCCGGGGGTATGTTCCCCCAACTGTTAAGTTTTGCTTTTGGGCGGGGGCACTTTGAAAACTTAAAAAATTTTAGGGGGTATTAGCCCCACAATGCTCATTTTTTCTTTTTTTAGTATAATTTTTAATGCATTTTGCATTTTTTAAAATCTCACCAAACCCATTTTTTTTACCTTTAACTTTCAGGTAGGGCTTCCACACTAACTTAAGTATAATATTACTACCCTTTTTACGTTTGTTCAACGTGGTTTGAAAATTTTGAGCGTGACTTTCCACCCCCCTTTTTCCCCCCCGAAGGAAGGGGGTATGTCTACTTTATACAAATGATTAACCGGGTTTTTCCCCCACTCTGAACAAAAACAAAACAGTATTTAAAATTTGGGTAGAAAAACTCGTCTTTCAAATTAAACCGTTAAATGACACTCATTTGGTTTTTAAAAAAAAAAACTTTTAAACCTGAGATTCAAGAATGAACAAATTTTATACCTACCCCGAAAATATCAACATGATAAAAAATTTTTTAATCCCGTATTCCGGAAATTCACTTTTTTAAAAAATTTTGCCCAAAAACTCCCCTTCAACTATCGATTGTTTAAAAATGAAAATACCCTCATCTGTCAAAAAAACAATTCAAAATTTTTTTGGGATTTGAAAAATTCCCAGTTTGGAGTTTTTTTCAAGAAAAAGGGGTCTTTTTTAAAAATCAATTGATATTTGGAGACAGTTTTAGACCAAAATTTTAAATACATTTTTATTTCTAATTAAGGAGAACCGAATTGATTGCTTTTCAAATTTCGACGAAAGAGGGTGTTTGGACAATTTCTGGATTATATTATGTGGTTAATTTTTTATTTTTATTTTATTATTATTATTAATTATTAATTATTATTATTATTTTAATATTATTATTATTGGGATTTGTGTACTTGCCTTGTCAAAAAATTCGAGCAAGGACATGACGAGCAAAACCCCCCCCCCCCCCCCCCCCCAAAAAAAAGAGAAAAAAACAAAAAAAACAAAAACCGCAATTATTTTTTTGGTTAAAATTTCGCTTGACCTCTGAACTTGTTTACTTTTTCTGATAAAAAAAGGGGAGGTTGTTTTAGGTTGAAAAAGAACACAAATGTTTGCCCCAAACAATATTTTAAACTAATGAAAGGGCTCATTAAAAAAGGGAGAATATAACAAAAGGGGATTTATTATAAAAATTTCCCATTGTTGACGCGTCGAATGAGAAGGGGATTCAGAATACGGAGTCTAAATTTAAGCTACGTCCAATGAAGTAAAACGTCTGTGAAGCCTCGAAAAACAACCCGGTGGGGGACGTCACAAACTCGGAAAAAAAAAGGGGGAAAACGGGAATCAGGGGAACCAGGATTTGGTGAGTTTTTTTTTCCCCTTTGTACTTTCGTTATTCTCTTCTATAATCTCCTCTCCTCTCCTCTCTCTCCTCTCTCTTCTCTCCTTCTCTCTCTCTCTTTTCCCCCCTTTTCTCCCCTTCCTCCTCTCTCCTCTCTTCTTTCTCTTTTATCTCTATCTCTCTTTCTCTCTTCCGCCTCTCCCTGTCTCTCTTTACTCATCTCCTCTCTCTCTCTCCTCTCTCTCTCTCTCCTCTTTCTTTTCTTATTATTATTATTATATTTATTTTATTATTTTTATTATTTTTATTTTTAAATTTATTTCATTATTATTTTTTATTTTATTTTTATTATTATTATTTTTATTATTATTATTTTATTATTATATTTATCGTTTACACCAAAAAATCAAAGAAAATGTAGCAAAGTACTAAATTTTTATGCAGCTCACAGGGGCTCTAACCGAACGAAACCCATCTACTCAAAAATAAGTTTTTTTTTTTTTTTTTTTTTTTTTTTTTTTTTTGTGTTGATTATTGTCTTGGTCACTTTAATCTTGATAAAAAAATCGGCGGGGGTCAAAAAAGACTCTTGGCTTTTTTTTTTGGAAATGAAACTGTCGCCCAAAAGAGAAATCAAGTCACGTACACTATTCACCGTACTCTGGAAAAAAAAAACTATTGAAAATTTGGCCAAAAACTGTCCTTAAAATACGATGATTTAAAGACCCTCACTTGCAAAAACTCTCAAACCGGGGGATTTTTCGCGAAGCCCCAGGTTGATAGTTTTTTTTTCCCAAGAGAGGGTCTTTTAAATCGTCGATATTTGAAGGACAGTTTTATGGCCAAATTTTCAATATTTTTTTTTCTAAAATACGCATATTATTGAGTAATCAATAACATGACAAGGAGGATTTCAAAAGGGTTTGCTTTGACAATCTTTTTATTCAAACCTTTTTTACTTTTTTTCTTATTTCTTTTCCATTCTTAAAAACACCTTCCCACGTCTATTGTTAAAAAAAATTTTTTTTGAATTACGCCCGTTTGCCGGGAATTTAAGGGACGATACGCATAACAAACATTTCAATTTCACTTAATTTATTAAAGCATTGCAAATTTTAATTGTTTGTGCGTGGGTTGGTGTGTGGTGTGTGGTTTTTGTGGGGGTTTTGTGTGTGTTGTTTTTTTTTGGGATCGGAACCTAGCTTCAGAGAGAAGCTATGGTTGCAATAAAACAATAACAAACAAAAAACAAACAATCCACCTTTAATTATGCTATCTTCAGTCAAAAACTCAAAAAATCCACCAGCCAGAATAAAAATGACCAACACACACTTTGTGTAACCTAATGTTTAAATCGTTTATTGTTTAAAATTTTGGGGTGAAAACAAACAGCTGAGTGACATCAATTTCGTTACCCCAAAATATTTACAGGAAGGTATAACATGGACGGTAAAAAGTTGAACCGAGATATGCCAAAGCAAAGTGAAAAGGTAAATTAAAAAAAAATCCAAAATGAGTTTTGTCTAAATGATAAATCAACCCTTTTTGACACCCTTGGGGAAATTCAAACAAATTTTTCATTCAAAAAAATATTTATATACACATCAAGTTGAAAAAGTATGAAATTTAGAAAAGTTGTGATATTTTCCAATACATCTGCCATAACTTCTAAAAAAAACCCCCGTTTACTTCAAATAAAGATTAAAATAATCTGGTGGGGAATTTTCTTTCAAAAAAATCAAGAAAATAAAATCCAAAAAAAAATTCACCCTACGACTGATTATGTCATCACTGACAATAATTACAGCAGGTGGGGCACGGGGGGCCCCATAGCTCAATTTCTTCTCCCCGTTTGTCACAGTGTTTGTATTGATTGTTGGTATGTAATCTGGGGGAAAATTTTCAATTTTAATTTACTAGGTCCTATCCCAAAGGGTGATCAATGTTCAATTAATTCCAAACAAATTCTATTTCACGAATTACTACGAATCTTTCAATTTCGCAGGAGATAAAAAATATCATTCGCCCCCATGTTTTTAAAACCCGATCTTAAGACAAAATCGCTTTTCGGTAACAAAAAAAAACAAAAAAAAAAAAAACCAACCAAAAATTTTTACAACAAGGCAAAAAGAAAAAAAAAAAAAAAAAAAAAGAAAAGAAAAAAACAACCCCCCCCCCAAATAACAAAACAAAAATAACAAAAACAAAAAACAAACAACAGGGAAAAAAAGAACAGCAACAAAACCCCCAACCACCTTCCCAAGTTTTTAGCAGATAAAAGTTTCCCGGCCTTTGTGAGTTGTTCTCACAACTGTATTAACCAGACATAAAATTCTGGGCACAGAGTTGTGTGTTGGCCGTTATACTTTCCCGGATGGGAATGTTGTGAAATCCTTGGGCCAAAACGCATTCTATCTATAGCCGTTGTTTAAAAAAAAAAAAAAACAAAAACCACACACAGTAAATGCAAAAGGGAACCAAATGCACATACTTGGGCTTCAGTAAAACCAGTACTATAGCTTAATCTATGATTTTTTACATACTTGTATTAAAAAAAATTTTTTTATCGATTTAGTGTCACTAACCCAAAAAAAAAATACGCGCTCGACTCAAGAAACACAGCGCATCCGCTCAAGATGACCCAATTAACGAATCGACCCTTTGTCGTAAAAAAGGGCAACACGATCCCAACTCATTAAAATTTTACTCCAGAAAAAACAAGATTAAAAATTTTTGGGCCCAAAAAAAAACAAATCGTCCTTCAAATTAACACGTTCTGAAAACCCCAACTTTTTGCAAAAAAATCAAACTTGTTAACCTCGCGAGGGCTTTTAAAAAAACCAGATTTAGACTTTTTGGCAAGATAGGGTCATTTAAAAAGATCGATTCTTGAAAGGGCGAATTTTTGGCCAAAAATTTTCCGACTGTCCAGAGAGACTTTAAAAGGTTGAGGCTTGGGGGGACGTGGCTCACTACGGGCTCTCTTTTCCCCAAAGGGACCTAGGTTTTCGATCACCCGCCGCCCCGCCTGTGTGGGGCCTTTGCAAGAACATCGCCCTTTTTCGGCGCTGCACTGCGGGGGGACCCCTAGGGTATTCCAGTCTTTTTTCCAAAGCAAATTTCCCCCTTTTTTTTTTTTTTTTTAATTTTTTTTCCGTTTTCCCTTTTTTCATCATTTTCAAAAAAAATTTTCATTACTTAAATTTTATCCTTTTTTTTTTTTTTTTTTTTTTTTTATGAAACTTTTTTTTTTTTTTTTTTCAAAGGGGCTCCATTTATAAAACTTTTCTCTTTTTTTTAAATAGTTTAAAATAAATTTCTCCAAACCTTTTCTTTTTTTTGTTTAACCTCGGGGGGTTTTTTTATTATAAAATTTAAAAAAAAAAAAAAAAAAAACATAAAATTTTTTCTCCACCTTCCCGGTTGTTTAAAATTAATCTTAAAAAAGAAAAATCGTATTTAAAAAAAAATTTGGCCCAAAAAACTGTTTCCCAAAAATCATGTTTAAAAACCTATTTTAGAAAAAATTTTTCCCCAAACCGGGACTCAGATTCCATTTTTATTTTTTTTTTTTTTTTTTTTCTTCCTAGGGTTTTCCTTTTTTTTCATTTTTTTTTTTTTTTTTCCCTTCTCAAATCTAAATTTTTTAAAAAATTTTTTGTCTTCCCTTTCCCCTTCCCCAAAAATTTACTTTTTGTTACTTCTCCTTTTTTTTTCTTTTTTTTTTTTGTCCTCTAAAAATTTCCCTTTTTCTTTTTTTTCCCCAAAAATTTTTCCATTTTTTAGTAAAAATTTTATAATTTTTTGGTTAGTTGGGTTGGGGTTTTTGGGGAAAAAACCTAAAATTGGTAAGGAGAGAATTAATTAAGATTTTCCTCCTTTATTAAACCCCCGACCTAAAAAAATATTGTTTCGGTGGGTTGGTCTTCTTTTATCCTCCTTCTTTTAATTTATGGTTTTTTGTTTGAACATTAAAAAAACATTCACTTAAAAAAAAAAAAAAAAAAAATCAAAGGGGGGGGCATACCCTTTTTCATAAAATTACCAAATTTAAAAAATTTTAAAAATTTTGGACCATTGCATCCCCCAAATTTTAAATTTTAAAAAATTTAAGTTTTCCCTTTTTCCTACAATTTTTTAATAAACTTTTTAAAAAATTTAAATTTTTTTAAAACCAAAAAACCGTTTCCTTTGTTTCTTGATTTAAAAATACCCCCTTTTGGCAAAAAAAAAAAAATCCAAAAACCCACTTTAAGGAAAACTTCGGAAATCCATTTTTAAGTTTTTACCAAGAAATCATTTAAACCCCGAATTTAAAAATTTTGGCCAAACTTTTTAAAAAAAGAGTTTTTCCAAAAGGGTTTAATTTTTTAAAAAGGCTTTTTATCTAAAAATAACAACGTAAAACAAACAGTTTCCTTTTTCTTTAATTTCCAGGTTTAAAAAACCCTTTTGCTTTTTTCTTTATTATTTGGGGCCACCCCCCCCCCCCCCCCCCGGTAAAACCCCCCCCCCCTTTCTTTTTTAATCTAACTTTTTTCTTTTTTTTTCCTTATCTTTTTTTTTGTTTCTACTAAAAATTGTTCCAAAAATAAAACAATCGGAAACAAATTGTTTTTCCCAAAATAGTTTCCCTTTGTCGTTTGACTTTTTGTTAAAAAGGCGTTTTTGTTGTTGTTTTGTTGTTGTTGTTGAAGAGAATTAATGTTTTTATGGTTTTTTTTACTTTTTTTTTTTTTTTCCCCCCGTTCTTCCCCTTTCCCCCTTTCTTTTTTTTTTTATTTTTCCCCCCCTTCCCCCCTCCTTCCCCTTTAAAATCTTTTTTCCTTCTTTTTCCTTTTTTCTTCTTTTCTTTTTCTTTTTCCTTTTTCTTTTTTCTCCCTTTTCGCCCTTTTTTTTTTTTTTTTTTTTTTTTTTTTTTTTGTTTTTTCCCCTTTTCTTGCTTTTCCCCCTTTTTTCCCCTGCATTCTTTTTTAAAATTTAATTTTTCTTCTTTTACCCCCCTTTTTTAAAAACAATTGGAAATTTAAAAAAATGCGAATTTTTTAAATGCAAAATAATAAAAATAAATAAAAGGCACGGGGTTTAAAAAATTGAAATATTGTTTCCCCTTTTTGGGAAAAACATTTTCTTTATTCCCCTTTTGTTTTTATTTTGCTTTGTCAGGCAGTGTTTCATCTACATTTTTTTCAGATTTTTATGATAGTCTACATTATATTAAAAAACTAAGTATGTCACCTCGGCTTTCCCACAAAGGGAATAAGAAAATTCATAAAACAGATGTCTATGTAAACGGAACCCCCCTGTTGCCCCAAGGGCAAAACGGGGGGTTAGTAATCTTGCCGGGAGGGGGGGGGGGGGACCCAAAGTCCCGTAACGGGCTCGAACCCGGGCCCTTTCCCGGGTCACAGGCAATCCCTTAACACCCGCCACTTCGCCCCCTATTTTTATAAATTTTCATATTTTTGGCCTACCACCTCGAAAAATGGTCCCCATAGCTCAGTTGGAAGCCCCGCTTCCCACACAATACCGACTTTTATCCCGGGTGAAGTCGGGGTTTTTTTTTTCTGACCCACTCCCGTCCCCCAGAAAAAGATTGGGGACGGGTCTTTTTTCTCTTCTTCTTTTTCTTTTCTTCTTCTTCTTTTTCTTCTTTTTCTTCCCTTGAGGGGCCAAAACTTCAGACTGAAATTATATGCCCCTCTTTTTAGTAACAGGGGGTTTTAATGGGGAAACAGGGGGCGTTCCCAGCGAAAGGGGTTTTTACAGTGGGGTTGGGAGGGATTCCAAAGTCGGATGGGGGAGGGAAGAAAGGTAGAGATGATGGTTGTTCTTGAGAAGGGATTTCAAAAAAAATCTGAGTTTCTTGTTTTGTTGATTTTTCCGTTTTAAACGCTAAATGGAATTTCAGTTCATCCGTGGAAAATACCTTACTAAAGACTAGCGTCCTATCCAAAGGGCATTAAGAAATTGCTTTGTACTTTTTTCGCTAAAAACGGTATAAACTCTAAAAATTTATGCAGTTGACTTTAGAGTGAAATGGCCGAGTTTTATAAGACTTTTCCCTGTGGCCCCGGGATTTATTTTTTTCTTGGGAAACCACCAATTGGTTTGGCCAAAAGGGGGATTCCTGTTGACACAGATATATTGTTTGATGGGTTATCTATATCTAACAGGCGTCACTCTCCACATGTTAAGCGTTGTGTTGGCCAAAAATCCCTTGTAAAGCGCTTTGAGCACGTTTAGTGG
>NW_027623427.1:0-10040 GCF_034508935.2 Berghia stephanieae
GGTTTTTTTTTATTTTTTTACAAAAATTTTGATTTTTTTTGGGTTTTTTCCAACGGTTATATTTTTTTTAATAACAAATAAAAAAAAAAAAAAATTTTTTTCACAATGAAAACGTTTGAAAGCCCTTTTCTCAAGTAACGAAACAAACTTGAGGAAAAAAACTTTGACCTTTTATAAGCTCTATCCACTAAGTGATCAAGTGCTTACAAGGTCCCTGTTTTGATGCTCAGGTTATCAAAAACAGCCGCAGCTAGATTGCCCAAACAAAAACAAAAACAAAACAAATAAAAAAACAAACAAACCAAACCAAAACAAACAAATTTAGACTGAAAAATTTTTCCCCTTTGTTTTTGGGGCATTGACTCCCTGTTTCTGAAGAATACATCATAAATCGGGGCTTTATTGGGAAAAGAAACTCACAACAGTGCCCACCCCGAAACATAACGGCCAACACACTAAACTATTGACCTTGAACCGTTATGCCTGTTATAAAGTTTAATGTAAATTTAAACCATAAACTGATGCACAAAAAAACAAAACAAAAACTGATGACGTCAACAAATGAAACAAAAGCTTTAAAAAATACCAAAGCTAAACGTCTCGGGCCAAATCCCATCTTAAATCACAACAAAGAAAAACCCAATGAAAACATAGATAGAACGAATTTTAGCCACTCGATCTTTGTTATAATTTTAGCCATCCACTTTATGATAATTCTCACTAAACTGTATGAAACCAACTATAAACATTCATAGTTGCACATAGTTTTTGTGTTTGGTCCGTTATTCTTCCGAAGGCAATAATATTGACTTCTAACCAAGCCCCAACACCAAAAAACAAGATGGACACAACAGAATTCTAAAGTCTTTACCGTAAGAAGTATCCCCCTGCTTAAACTTAAAAACATTCCCATCCGAAGTATAACGACCAACACACAAATCATGTTAAACCTAAACTTTATAAAGCCCTATTAATACATTCAGTGAAAAATACTCATAAACCAAATGCAAAAAACAATAACAAAAAATATGATGTCAACTTCGATATATCTATAAAATCTTAGAAATGTAAACATAAAACTTTCCTAGATTGTTATATAGAAAAAAAAGTTGCTCACTCAGGGCTTGTTATTGCTTTTTACCATCAGCGTTTTATGAGTAATTCTCACTAAACTGTATTAACCTGACTAAAAAACGTTCAAGCTACACATATTTTTGTGTGTTGGTCCGTTATAACTTTCCGGATGGCGATATTGTGAACTTCTTAGCCATGCGTATACTAAATTTAAAATCTTAGACTGTAAAGACACACACACATTCCAAGAATTTTTATATGGAAAAGCTCGAAGAGGAGGAGATGGACGTCATCAAGCTCTACAATACAATTTCCCCTGAAAGGAACGTGGAAGACCAAAAAACAACACTGAACATTCCCGGTTCGGTTCAGCTCTGCAAATACTCTCAACAGTCGTAACGTCCCCTTCCTTCATATGACGTGTAAACTTAGTAACACTGGCTCCCAAACTATCGGGAAAAATGGCGGACGCCGTATGAAATATTTCTCCGCGAGCATAAAAGCGTTTCCAGAGGGAAAAAACCCCATAAATTTGATCAAGTTTGACTTTTACACATTCTGATCACAAGGGATATGAAAATTCTAGCCAGCATGAAAAGATAAAAAGTAATGATTTTCTTTGTTTAGAACCAAGATGGCGCCGTTGCCGGCGGCGTAACATCAGACTATTGAATCGTATTGACAACTGCGCTTACCGCTGAGATCCCCGGTGGAAATGACGGAAAAAGGGGATGGAAGAAATCTTTGACACGGCGCTATACAAATCCACCGGAGGGAGGATACGTGAAAGACAGTTTAACACAACACTGGACCGCCGGATACGGGAAACATTTTAAACACAACACTGGACCTGCCGGATACGTGGAAGACAGTTTAACACAACACTGGACCTGCCGGATACTGGAAGACAGTTTAACACACCACTGGACCTGCCCATACGTGAAAGACAGTTTAACACAACACTGGACCTGCCGGATACGTGGAAGACGTTTAACACAACACTGGACCTGCCGGATACGTGGAAGACTTTAACACAACACTGGACCTGCCGGATACGTGGAAGACAGTTTAACACAACACTGGACCCGCCGGATACGTGGAAGACAGTTTAAAACAACACTGGACCTGCCGGGTACGTTGGGAAAACAGTTTAACACAACACTGGACCTGCCGGGTACGTGGAAGACAGTTTAACACAACACTGGACCTCCGGATACGTGGAAGACAGTTTAACACAGCACTGGACCTGCCGGATACGTGGAAGACAGTTTAACACAACACTGGACCTCCCGGATACTGAAGACAGTTTAACACAACACGGGACCTGCCGGATACGGTAAGACAGTTAACACAACACTGGACCTGCCGGATATGGGGAAGACATTTTAACACAACACTGACTCCCGGATACGTGAAGACAGTTTAACACAAATACTGGACCGCCGGAAACGTGGAAGCAGTTTAACACAACCTGGACCTGCCGGATACGTGGAAGACAGTTTAAACACAACACGGGAACTCTGGAAAACGTGGAAGCCCAGTTTAACCACAACACTGGACCTGCCGATACGTGGAAGACAGTTTTAACACAAAAACTGACCTGCCGGAATACGGGGAAGACATTTTAACACAACACTGACCTGCCGGATACTGGAAAACATTTTAACACAACACTGGACCTGCCGATACGGGGAAGACAGTTTAACACAACACTGGACCTGCCGATACGTGGAAGACATTTAACACAACACCAAACCCTGCCGGATACGGGGAAGGGACAGTTTAACACAACACGGGACCTGCCGGATACGTGGAAGACATTTAAACACAACACTGGACCTGCCGGATACGTGGAAGACAGTTTAACACAACACTGGACCTCCCGGATGGGTCGTGCTCCATAGTAATTGACGATTAACGCAGAAGTATGGCGGAAAGTGGTGAGACTGCATCCCGTGATTCCCCCCCCCCCTTTCCCCCACGATCATCAGATCATGGGGTTGATGATGGTGACGATGGTGATGATGATGCTGAGGGGGGAGGGGGGGAGGATGTGATGAGATGAGATGATGATATGAGATGATGTGTTGTGAAGATGATAATATGATGATAATGATGATGATGATGAAGTGATATGATGATGATGATTGGATGATGATGATAATGATGATGATGATGATAGATGATTTAAGATGATGATGATGATGATATGAAGATATGAGAGATGATGAGTGATGATGAGGGGATGATGATGATATTAATGATGAAAATGATGATCATGATGAGATGATGATGATGATGATGATGATGATGATATGATGTTTTTGGAAAAGTAAATTTAAAATTAATATAATAGAAAAACAAACTCTGGGTGTTTTCCCGGGGAAGAAATTCTATTTTGTATTCTTTACCATAAGAACAAATTAATCTCATTTCATATCTGCTGGTCGACCGATCAAACCCCTGAAGTCCCGATTTTTCACAATCGGCGGATCAAAAACCCCTGAAATTTTCATACGAGCTTTGCGCACCATGATTTATTTAACTGATGTAATTCCAGAGATTTTTGCTAGTTTTCAAAATTGGAAAAAAAATGTATTAAAAATGAACATTACATAGATTTTTTATTCAAATATCATTAACATGTAAAAACTAAAACTTTAGCTTGATACTACATACCCCCTATAATTTCCCCTCAGAAAATGTAATAAATAGGCATAGAGGTAAACGCAACCCGGTAAACTCGGATCAGTCGGTTTAGGGTTGAGTGTGTTTTTTAATGAGCTTTTATATAGGGCAATATCCACTAAACGTGCTCAAACAATTTTACAAGGTGCCCCTGCCAAGAGCAACACTTAACACGACATAAGACGAGACATGACGCCTGTTTGGCGATATTACAATTTTTCGGACAGAGACAACGCTGTAAACGACCAGGTTCTCATTTTTAACACCTTAGTACGGTGAAGAATGTGAGTAAAGATCTTTTCCAGGACTAAACCCAATGCGCCGAGCGAGCGAGGTCGAACCCGGGAACTTCCGATCCGAAAGCGATTGTCATACCACTAGACCACATAGCCGCACGTGAGTTAACATTCACCAGTGCCTGCTCTCTGGTTTGTCGTTTTGTATAAAGTTAAACTTAGAGTTAAATTTTGTTTATCATTCACCTCCGACGTAACATCTTTTCATACGACAGGTAACAATTCGCCACTGGATTGGCTGATACAAGATTAAAAGTTATTAAAAATGTTTGTAAAAATCTGAGAAAAAATGAGTTTTGTTTTCATTTAAATTCGTGAAATCTATTTGAATTTTAAAACTGCTTAAGGCTGTCCTGCAAAAAGATACAGAAATGAATATAAAATCGTCAAAAACACGAGAAAAATAAATAGGGTTTTAAAAAAAAAAAACAAAAAAAAAAAAAAACAAAAAAAAAACCAACAAAAATCACACAAACAAAATAAATTGAAATAAAATGAAAATAAAACACAAAAATTTATTTGAAAAATATTTTTTTTTGTTACAAAGAACTGCGTAAAGAAACGGAAATGGAGAGAACGGATTAAAAAAAAAAAACAACAAAAAAAAAACAATAAAAAAATAAACAAAAAACATAAAACAAAATAAAAAATATGAAACACTTTGTTTAAGACAGACTTTTTTGTTTCAAGGACGTGCAAAAAGAAACAAAAGTGAAGGTAAAACAGCTTCTCAAAATTAAAAAAATCAGAACAAAACAAACAAACAAACAAACACACAAAAATAAGCCATTGAAACAAAACGAAAATATAACACAATTTTATAAAAGGGAAAAGTTTTGTTTCTAATAAATACATCTCTAATACAAAACATACATAAGAGAAAATCGTCCAATATAAATTTTTAATAAAACAACAACAACAACACCAACACCAACAAAAAACAACAACAACAACAACAACAAAGAAAACAAACAAAAAAGAAACAGCATGAAAACAAAAATGAAAATAACCACAATTATTATTAAAGTAGAAATTTTTCTTTTTGAAAATAGTCTTTTTTCAATCAACTACAAAAAAAAAGAAAAGAGAGAGGTATCTTATGTAGAGGGAGGAGGGGGGGGGGGGGGGCAGCGGGGGAAGAAAAGAAGATGACATGGAGGGGGATTGGACTCACCCTTAAAAGAATAAATCCACTATAACAAAGAAAGTATTGGACTGGAACCCTCAGGAAGAAGATCAAGGGAAGGCCACGGGGGAAAATGGAGAAGAATTGAAGAAGCTGATAACAGAAAAATGATAAGACATGAACGAGATATTTTTAAAAGTTACTCAGGATAGAGAAGGATGGAAACTGTTTGTCTGCGGCCTATACCCCTGACCCAGGGTGAAAAAGGCAATGATGATGATATGATGATGAGGGATGATGATGATGATGATGATATGATGATGATGTTTGATGTGATGTTGATGATGAGTGTTTGTTGTTGATGATAGATGAGATAAATGATGATGATATAAAGATGATGATTATGATGATATGATGATGACACGACGACACGACACGATGATGATGATGATGATGATGATGATGATGATGAGATGATGAAGATGACGACGACGACGACGACGATGAATGATGATGATGATGTTTATGACGACGACGACGACGACGACTGAGATGAGATGATGTATATGATGATGATGATGATGATATGATGATGATGATGGACGAGGAGGAAACAGTAAAGACTTTATCCATTTAGCAAGGACAGATATTTTGGACAGTATAATTTTCATTTGAATTTTTAAACTTGAAATGTTATATTCCCAAATATCCACTCAAATCGCTTTACAAGGCTCCCTGACCAAAAGTAACACTAACGTTTAAATGGATAGACGCCTGTTAACGATATTGCAATGTTTTTTTTCCGACAGAGACAAACGCTATTAACGGCCATGTACTCATTTACACCTGAGTACCGTGAGAAAAATGTGAGTTAAAGCCTTTTCCAAGGACTTCACTCAACTATGCACCGAACGAGGCTCGAACCCAGACTTTTCGGTCCGAAATCGATACCATACAACAAAACCACATCGCCGCATTGTTTAACGGTTGAAAAGATTGCCCTGTAAAATGTTTTGTCCAAAAAACTTGAATTCTTAGAATATAAACTCGACATAATATTCTCCAAATAGAAATATATTAATATATATATATATATATAAATATATATATATAATATATTATATATATAATATTTTATAAAATAAATATATATATATATAATATATATATATATAAAAATATATATATAAATATATATATATATTTAAAATATATATATATATTATATATTATATTTTATATATAAAATTTCTTGCTCTTTCGAGAATATTATGTCGAGTTTATATTCTATTATAATTCAAGTTTTTTGCACATACTGTTTTCATATAAACATATTATAAAATATATATAATATATATATATATATTTATATATATAATATATATATATATATGACTACATACTAAAAATTTCACAAGCCCTGTGAGGACTTGACTGAAAAGAAAAACTCGAGTCCAGAAAGAAAAAACCAAAAATTTTATACTACAAACAAATAAAAAAAAAACAAAACTCTTGACTATGCAGACATGGCTTGAACAAGTGGAACAATACAGACAATTGACGTTTCGGGTACAAACCCTTCGCAGCACAACAGTAAACAATAAACGTTGAAGACAATAACAATGAAAGGGAGTTTTTCTCCAAAACAACTGTACCCGAAACGTCCACTGTCTGTATCTCCCATCTGAAACCTCTCGCTATATTTTATGACTACAGACAACAACAAAAATCACTGGCCCAATAGGGAAGAGATTAGCGGAAGAGTAGCGTCCCTTGATGGGACGAAGACGCATGCGAGACGCACACCCAACATGACGTTCTCTCCCTAATAACTTTTCCCCCCGGTGACGTCACAGACTAGGGTGACGTCCAATCAAGGGACGCTACCCTTCCGCTAATCTCATTCCCTATCAGGGCATGGCTTGATAAATTAATAACAACATAGTCCACAAGAAATACTAATATAATGGGACAGCCTGGCTCAGAGGCACGGTCTTTGTTTCGTAACCGGAAGGTAAACCCTTCGACTAGCCGCCTCGTTGTGTGGCCTTGGGGAAGTCACCTAGCCTTACTCACTTTGCGGCGCTGTATGTACTGCGGCTGACGCCTGGCTATTCCAGTCTTCCCTTGGATTAGATCCTAAAGAAAAAAGTCCCCTTTGGGATGAATAAAAGAATTTATTTTATCAATATTATAACTACAGACAAAAACAAAACAAACAAAACAAAAAAAACACTGGCCTATAAAAATAAATAAATAAATATAATTCCCTTTAACATCCCATGGGGAAATTTGTCTCTATAATTGTCTATTTCCAAAGGGGGAAAACTGGAATAACCCAGGCGTCAGCCGAAGTGCAGCGCCGCAATTGAACTAGGGCTAATTGACTTGCTCAAGGGCCCTACAGCGCAGCGGCGGCGGTGTTCGAAAATCGGTACCTTTCGGGTACCAAGCAAATACCGTACGTACCGCTGAGCCACTTGGCTCTTATTTGATAAAAAATGTCCATGCAGGACCTCGCTTGATAAACCCAAAAACTGGCGTCCACCAAAGAAGAAGATTTTTTTTAAATGTGACCCTCCGTCTCAAAACGTATTATGTCGGATGATTCAGACCCCAAAAGTGAATTTAGAGATAGAATGATGAGAAATTGGAGCTTAGAAGTTTTTGCAATGCAAGAAATAGTCTTTATAAATCATACAGAACGTACAGAAATTTAAAACCCCAAAGTTGGATCTTTGTAGCTATAAATTCAATTTCCCTTACCGAGTGGATCCCGACATAATACCCTTTGATACGGTGGGTCCAAATGTGCTTTTTTAAGGGCAAATACCCACTAAACTGCTAAAAGCGCTTTACAATGGGTCCCTTGCCAACAGCAACATTAAACATGTAGAACGAACATGACGCCTGTTTAGGCAATATGACAATTTTTTTTTCGGACAGAGAAAACGCTGTTAATTTAAGGGCCGGGTACTCGTTTTACATCTGATTAGGGCAGGAGAATGGAGTAAAGAGCTTTTCCAAAGAACACTAAACTATGCGCCGAGCGAGGCTCGATCTCAGGACTTCCGATCCGAAAGCGAGTGTCATACTACTAGACTACACAGCCTGTGCGGGAAATCGTCATAAGTAATAGCAAGAAAGGTCATGACATCAAAACCCTCCACTCTTTTGGTTCCTTAATCCTGGAGTGCGTATGTATTCGTGCGGCTCTGGGGTCTAGTGGTATGACACCGTTTCGGATGGGAAAGGGTCCGGGGTTCGAGCCTCGCGCTCGCGCATCGTTGAGTCCTTGAAAAGGCTCTTTACTCACATACTCCCACCGTACTCATTGTAAAACGAGTACCTTTCTACTGACAACGTTGTCTTTGTCCGTAAAAAATAAATGTAACATCGCCTAACGGGCTCATGTCACGTCCTCATGTTAAGTGTTGCGTTGGCCCAGGACCCCTTGTAAAGCGCTTTGAGCACGTTTAGTGGATATTGCTCTATATAAAAGGTCATTTTTTTTAAATCTCAGAAATTAATCGGGAAGAAAGATCATAACATCAAACCATCCCTCTTGGGGTTTCCCCTAATCCTTGAATGTGTATGTAACCAGTCCTTCGTAATACTAATAATGAATAGGTTACTTTCAACTTTCTCCTTACCACCCATTTTCAGATTTTCCCCAAAACTTCAAACCCAACGAACACAAAAATAGATTTTTTATCACTCAAACACAATAACAGTAAAATTCTTGCGATACATAATTTTTTTAAGTAAAACGGGCTCTAAAACACACTGTTCATTTTCTTTAAATTTTAGGGTTTACAAGGGAAATTTGAATAAGAAAAATATTTTTTGTATCGAAACGAATGTGACGATATTTCTATAGTTTAGTTCGTAGATGACGTCACTCAGTCTTTGTTATTGTTTATTTTTTCCATCCGCGTTTTTTGAGTAATGCTCACTGAACTGTATTAACCTGACAAAAAAACGTTCATGATACACACAGTTTTGTGTGTTATCCGTTATACTTCCGGATGGCAATGTTGTGAGCTTCTTAGCCAAGCGCATACTATCTATTGGTGAGGAGAGGATGGCATCACTATTCAGTAGCAGGAGTACAGGCAGATTCTGGGATTACGGGACGTGAAAGAGCGAGGATGGATGTCTTTATTGATGACCAGCATTAATTTCAAAACGTTGATCTTTTTTATACGCAATATCCACAAAATGTACTCAAAGCGCTTTACAAGGGGTCCCTGGTCAACAACAACATTTTAAAATGTAGGACGGGGTATGATGCCTGTTAGGGGATATTATAATTTTTCGGACAAAGACAACGCTGTTAACGGCCAAGTACTCATTTTACACCTGAGTACGGTGAGAGAATTGAGTAAAGAGCCTTTTTCCCAAAGACTCAACTATGCTCCGACGCGAGGCTCGAACCCAGGACCTTCCGATAGGAAAGCGAGTCATAGCCGCACAATTAACTAGAAAAAAAAACACAATTCACTATGACACCAAAGATGAATTACACAATATATGTATCCAGTACTCCGGAAGAATGGTTTGACACTTCCCAAAGAAATAAACCAGTTTTTTTTTTTACATCTAACGTTTCTTCACTATCATAACCGAGACAAAAAATGACAAGATCAAACAAAAAACTTCAGAATTTTTAGCTTTTGGCGCGGCAATGTGGTCTGGTGGGAGTGCGGGAATTAGGTCTAGTGGTATAACACTCGCTTTTGGATCGGATGGTCCTGGGTTCGATCATCTCTCGGCGAATATTTAGTCCTTGGTAAAACTCTTTTCTCACATTCCTGACGTAACTTGTAAAATTTACTTGGCCCTTGACAGCCGTG
>NW_027623428.1:0-10027 GCF_034508935.2 Berghia stephanieae
CATACAACAACATACGACAACATACTACAACAACAAATCTACAAAACATCCCCTCATACAAAAAATTACATAAATACATTACAAATAAACATTCATACAACATACTTTCAACATACAACTTTACAACTACAACTTTCATACATACATAACATACATACACCCTAAAAAATTTTACAACATACATACATACATACTTCCCAAAAAAAACCTACATATTTTCATACTACATACAACATGGGGGAAAACCATACATACATACATCCCAAATTTTTCAAAAATTAAAAATAAAAAAAACTACTTTCTTTAAAAATTTTACAACATACATACATTTTTTCATACATACATACATACTTACATAAATACATACATACTACAAAACAAATACATACAAATACATACAACAACTACTAATCCCAACAAAACAACATATTTACAACAACTACCCCCCTACAACAACATACAACAACATACTACAACCCCATACATACTAAAACAACATAAACATACAACATACATACTACTAATACATAAAACCCCATACACAGACATACTACATACAACAAACATACAACATAAAAATTTACAAAAAATTACAACCATACAGCCCTACATACTACAACATTCAATATTTCCCAAAACATAACTCATACAACATCCCATCAAATACAAACATCCCACACATACATACAACTTACACACAAAAACAACTTACACACACACAACACACAACATCACACACACATACACCACACCCCACACACCACACACCCAACACAAACCCACCACCACCCACCAAACACACACACACACACACAACACCCCTCACCCCCCCAAACAAACACACACACAACACACACCACACCCCCCCCCAAAACACACACACACACACACACACACACTCACACACACACCAACAAACACCCCCAACAACACCCCAAACACCCCCAACCCCACCCCACACAAACAAAAAGCCCCTCCGCTAAAAACCCCCCCCAAACCCCCCCTTTTTTCTCTTCCTCTTTTCGCTTCTTTTTCCTTTTTGTTGTTCCCCCCCCCTCCCCTCCTCCCCCCTCCCCCCTCCCCCCTCCCCCTCCTTCACTCTCTGTTTAAAAATTAAACTATCGTAAAACCCCCTTTTAGCTCGCCACTTTCCTTTTTGCCTTCTTCCTTTTTTAACTCCTTTAAAATTTTTTAACCAAACAAATTTTTTTTTTAACCAATTTATCCCTTTTTTAATTAAAAAACCCAAAAAACCAAACCCAAAAACTTTAAACCCAAATTTTTTTAACCCCCCCCCCCCCCCCCAACCCCCCCCCCCCCCCAACCCCAACCCCAAACAAAAAAACATCAATCAACAATCAATCAATAAACCCAATCAATCAATCTTCAATCAATCAATCAATCAAAACAACAATCAAAAAAATCAATCAATCCTCAATCAATAAAACCAAACAATAAATTCAACCAATAAATTTAAAATCAATCCCAAAACAATCAACAACCCAATCAATAAAAATAACCAATCAACAATCAAAATAACCATATCAATCAATAATTTTTTAAAAACAACAAAACTTTTAAAATTTTAAAATCAATTTTTTAATAAATCATTCGATCAACAAATCTCATCTGTTTTTCCCAAAAAGGGGTTTTTTATTTATTTTGTATCTTTCAATGATTGTAGTATTACTTTTTGTTTTATCCATCCCCCTTTTCTTTTCCCCCCCCGATGTTCCCCCCGTCAATCTATCTATCTATTACTACTATCATTACTATCTTCTATCTAACTATCTATCTTCTATCTATCTATCTATCCCCTACCTATCCCATCTCTCAAACTACTATCTACTATCTATCTATCATCTATCATACTATCAAACAAATATCTATCTATCTACCATCTATCTATCTATCTATCTATCTATCTATCTATCTATCTATCTTTCTATCATCTAACCCTTTTTTCATCTACCTTTTTTATCTACCCCCCTATCTATCATCTATCTATTTTATCTATTTTTATCTATCTATCTTCTATCTATCTTTTTTTTATCTATCTAACTATCTACTAATTTCCTATCTAAACTACTACTATCTATCTTTTTTCTTCCCCATCTATCTCTTTTTTTAACTTTTTTTTTCTATCTATCATCTATTTTTATCTATCTACCTATCTAACTATCATCTAAACCCCATCTATCTATCTATTTTTTTATCTACTACAACCCCCCTTTCTTCTATCTTCTACTATCCTTTTTTCATCTATCAATCTTCCCCCCTATCTAACCCCCCTATCTCTTTTTTCATTATCTACTACCCCCCTATCCTATCTATCTATCTTATCTACAAACTATCTATCTACCCTATCAAAATCTCTATCTAAATATCTATCTAATCACTATTTTATCTTTTTCTATCTAACCCCTTTTTTCTTCTATCTAAAAAAAAATACCTTTTTTATCTACTATCTACTATCTAAAAAAACCCCTACCCCCCTCTATCTATCACCTTTTTTATCACTTTTTTCTATCTTCATCTAACCCCCCCTATCTATCATCTATCTACAATCTATCTTTTTTCTCTATCATCTATCTTTCTATCTAACTTCTTAAAAAAATTTTTATTCCTTTTTTTTTTATCTATCTACTATCTATCATACCCATCTACCCCTTTTTTCTATCTATCCCCCATCTATCTATCTATCTAAAATCTTTTTCTATCCATCTTTTTCAAACTCTCTATCTTCTATCTATCTATCTATCTATCTTCACTATTTTTTCTATCTAAACCCATCTATCTTTTTTATCAAAAAATCTATCTACTATCATCTATCTACCTCTATCCATCTATCTATCTATCTATCTACTACTATCACTATCTACTACCCCCCAAAAAACCTTTCTATCTTCTATCTATCATCAATTATCAAAAAATCATCGATCTATCTATCTACTATCATCTTTTTTTTTTTCTATCTATATATCTATCTAAACTTTTTTTACAATTTATCTTTCTATATAAATATTTTCCATTTATTTTAAAAAAACATCCATGGTTTTTTTTAAATTTTTTTTTTACACACACATTTTTCCCCTCTCTCTCCCCCCTTTTCCCCCTCTCCCCCCTCTCTCCCTCTACCTCCTCTTCTTTTCCTCCAAACAGAATATTTTCTCGTCCCTTAAAGGGGACCCATAAAAAACCCCCCCCCATACTTGATTCTTGCATCACAGACCCCCCAAACACGCAACAAAAAGCGAGCAATGATTTTTGTTTTCATTTAACATTTTATGTTTACAACAAAAAATTACCATATCCCTTCCACATCACCACGTCCCATGAAAAACCCCTTTCGAAAACCCTCTTTGCATATTGATTTTCCCCCTCTCTTTTCTCCTCTCCTTCTCTCCTCTCTCTCTCTCCTCTCTCTGTAATATTTTAATTTTTTTTGTTTTCCTGCCCCTCCCTCTCATCGTTCCGTTTTTTTTCCCCTTTATTTTTTTTCCCAAAGGAACTCCTCTCTCTCCCCTCTCTCCTCTCTCTCTCCTCCTCCTCCTCCCTCCTCCTCCCCCCCCTCCTTCTCCTTCTCCCTTTTTTTTCTGTTTATTTTTATTTTTTTGTTTTCTCCCCCCCCACCTCACTTCGTTTTTTTCTCGTACATTACATAATCTCTCCCCCTTATCTCTCCTCTTTTCTCAAATCTCTCTCTCTCTCTCTCCTTTTCACTAAAAACACTTCCCCCTTTAAAGATTCCCCCTTTTTTTCCCCCTTTTCCCTTTTTCCCTCCTATTCTTCTTTTTTCTTCTTTCTTTTCTTTTTTCTTCCTTTTTCTTTTATTTCTCTCCATTTTGTTTTGATTTTAAATAAATTTTTGTCCCTTTTCCTTTTCCCCCCTCGACACAAGGGGAGGGCCCAAATCAAAAGAGATAAACATTCATTTTATAACAAAAAATAGCGCCCTCTTTTAACCAATTTTTCGATTCTTTTTTCATCCGAAAAAAATTTCCCTCCTAGTTATTTCTGGTTTTATTTTTCAAAAAATCTCTCCCCATTAACCCCCAAACCCAACACCAAACTATACCCGTTGTTTCCCCGGGTTTTATTTTTTCCCCATGCCTCTTTTTTTAATTTTTTTTTTTTGTGACAAATTATAGGGGAAGTACAAAGCTAAAGAATATTAATTTATTCATGCTAATGATAGTTGCGAATAAAACTTATTTAATGCACATGCTCAATTTTAATACACTTTTATTTTTCAATTTTTTAAAAGTAGCAAAAATCTTTAGTAATTGAGTGAGTTAATAGAAACCTAATCCAAGTCCCCCCCCCCCCCCCATCTCTCTCTCTCTGTCTCTCTCTCTCTCTTTCTTTCCCTCTCTCTCTCTCTCGTTTCTCTCATCTTTCTTCTTTCTCTCTCGTCCTTTCTCTCTCTCGTCTCTTCTTTCCCATCTCTCCGTCTCTTGCTCTCTCTTTCTCTCTCATCTTTCTCTTTCTCATTCTCTCTCCCTCTTCTCTCTCTCCTCTCTTTCTCTCCTCATCTCTTCCCTCCCCTACTCTCCTCTCTTTCTGTCTCTCTCTTTCTCGCTCTCTTTCTTCATTCTCCCCTCATCTCTTTCTCTCTCTCCTCTTTTTCTCTTCATTGCTCTCTCGTGACTCTCTCTCTCTCTCTCTCTCTCTCTCCGCTCTCTCATCTCCTCTTTCCCCTCTTCTCTCATCAACTCTCTCTCTCTCTCTCTGTGTGTTTCTCTCACTCTCCACCAATATTTCTACTAAAGGAAATCCACATCCCTTTTTATCTCTCTTTCTTTCTCATACAAGTAAACACATTTTGTAAATATTGTTCTATATAAAAGTTCACGTTTTGTGAAAGGTTTCTTTATCCCTAAAACAATATTCACACAGCCCTATGTGTTCAAAAATTGCAAATCCCATGATAAACACTGAACAAAAACACAACACAGTAACAACCACACAAATTGAAGATGAAAAAAAGAAAAAAAGTTAGTAAACGATTGTTTAAGCCTTTTAAAAAGAATCAATGAATTCAATTTATATCAAAAAGTCCCCAGAAGTGAACATTTAGGACAAGAACATGTCGCTTCAGGGTGGGGGGGGGGGGGGGGGGGGGGGGGGGGTGTGGGGTGGGGGGAGGAGGAGTCCCCAATAGCTCATATTGGTAGAGCACTTCACCTCCACACGCAATAAGGGCCCACAGATCGATCCCCCGTTTGCAGCCGAGCCTTTTTTTTTCTTTTTCTTGGACACCTTCTGTCCACCCAGCAGTGAATGGGTAGCTGGGTCTGTATAGAGAGCTGGCGAAAGTACTTTGTGCGATAGGCAGCAACCTATCCTAAGGTAGCAAGCAATTGCTATTACCGTTTCACGCTATAATACAAACCGGGATAAACCTCCGTCTCCGCGGGCCTAATGGTCTCTGAAGAATACAAATACGCTTGTAGATCGGTATTTAAAAAAGGTCGTAATATTTTATTTTGTGTAGGAACAACACTTTACTGGAAATGGAAAACGTCTTCCAATTTACAACCCAGTATGTGTGAAAGATAAGAAAAAAAACCGTTTCAAGACTTTCCATTTTTGTATCGGCTTACGGTAAACAAAAAAAGAAAAAAAGAACTTTTTATAGCGCAATAACCACTAACTGTGCCTCAACGCCCTTTACAAGGGGTCACTGATCAACAGCAACAATTAACATGTAGGACGGGACATGAACCAGGGTAGTGACTCGAACTGGGACCTGAAGGATACAACCAGCGTGCCATACCCCTCGGCAACGTAGCCTGCACACTATAATCAAAATTATTATTATCACTACCAAAACAAAACATATGAGAGACAAAAAAATCGACACCATTAGCCATTTTCTCATCCCCCCTATCGGAATTCCAACAACCTTTTAACGTCGCTAAGATATTAGTGAAGAAAGCCTTTTAACAAATTCCTCAACCGAATTTTCTTTTTCTTTTTTTTTTTGCTGAAAATGGGGGGGGGCGGGGGGGGTGAGGGGTGAGGAAATGCATAAATCTTAATCTCCCCAAAAATGTCTCAATTTAGAGTGCGATTATATAAGAATGCAATAATCCACAACATTCTTAAAGACGCTTTATATGGGGGTCCCAAGACAACGTGTACAATCTAATATAACGTCGAAATGGTCCACTAATATTTAATGATGAAGATGAAGAAAAAGGTTGATGATAACGATCATAATAATCATAAAACTAATAATAATAATAATAAAAAATAATAATAATAATAACATAATAAAGTTAATAAAAATATAATGTTAATAATAATAAAATAATTAGTAGGATAATAATAATAATAATAATAATAATTAACGAAAATTATATAATTTTCAAATCTGTTTAATAATTTCCAGAATAAAGCCCAACAAGTTATCAGTAACTAACTCATCTTTTACCTAAGTAATGGTAAGTGATTTCTTCCAGGGACTCAACTTTGAGCTCACCACAGCGAAACCCGGAATAGCGACTCTACATATCAGAAATTTAGTGTCATATCAACAATTTACAACCGTACTCCAGCCCCTCCCTCCCCCATCCCCAACACAAAGAGAGAAAAAAAAGCTAAACAAAAATCCCCCCACCCTAAAAAACCTCTCATAAAACACAATCAAAACAAAACAAACGAACAGATAACAACAAACAAACAAACAGAACACAAAACCAAACAAGAACCAAAAGAACCAAAAGAACCAAAAGAACCAAAAGAACCAAAAGAACCAAAAGAAACCAAAAGAACCAAAATAAACCAAAAGAACCAAAAGAAAACATAGAAAAAGACTGTCATTCCCATTTTCATATCCAAATATGAAAAACTCTGAATCTTTCATGGTTTGTGCAGAATTCCCATGAAAAATAAATGCTGGTCTGGCGAAGTTTCCTTTATCGGTTTCTGCTCATTCTGGCAAGAAACACATATTTTTCATTTTTGACCAGAAAACTTTCATTTAAAGCTTTTGAACCTGTTATCTTGGATATTATTATTATATATTATTAGTATTATTATTATAATTATATTATTATTATTTTATATATTATTATTAATTATTATTATTATTATTATTATCATTGTTGTTGTAATAATAATAATAATATTATTATTTTATTATCACCAATCATTATAACAGTATCAAAATATCCATTATTATCCATCACATCTCCATTAGTATATTGAATAATTATCATACTAATGAAATAGTTAATAGTTTTTAAAATAAAAATTTCAAGATTATATCCATTAAAAAAAAAATCCCCAGGTCTAAAACAAATCGTCGCAGTTTGGTGACACTTTAAGCTCTCAAAAAAAGAACCCTGAAATGTTTCCTTTTGAAAAAATGAAGGACGAAAACGTTTTGTCAGAATCCCGGCAAGATTTGGTACCAAGAACAGTTTACTTGATGTTTTCCAATGCCAGATCTTTGTGACAGATCATTTGATTTTCCGCTGCTATAATCCGCGTCTTGACTATTTTGTTTCTACTCTTTGCAATGGAATAGTTTGTTTCTATAATCTTGTCTGATTTGTAATAAACAATAGCTCGTTTATATGAAAAATAAAAAACAATTTACTATAAAGAAAAAAATATGATTTATTCATTCAAGTTTCGCCTTTGGTGATGTCTAAACTAAGAAAAAAGATAAATCATAATAGTAAAAAGATTAAAATGCATAATAAGAAACCGAATAAACAAATTAATATTAATTAAAACACGTTATTCGTAAAATCCAGAAAAATAAGGACTGGAACTGGTATTCTAGACTTTGATAGAATAAGGCACATATGGAACATAATGATTTCTATTAAATAAATATCTATAGGCCAAACTTTTACTTTTTGCCGAAATGACTCAGTCAGCAATGAAGCTCCAGATTTAAATTTTTTAATAAAATTATATTACAACACATTATGGAGGTAAAAACAATATTAATGTTAATATATTATTACATAATATCACTGGATCGGTTTACAAAAGTGCAGTCATATATTGTTGTAAAAGACAAAATAAAAAGCCCAATAGAATGCAGAAAATCAACAAACAAGAAAGTACCCCCCCCCGCCCCCCCCAAAAAAAAAAAAGACCAAAAAAAAAAAAAAAAACAAAAACAAATAAAAAAAAACGAAAAACAAAAACGATTAGCAAAAACTACTAAAGCCAAAAAACAAAACATTTACAACGGAGCAGGATAGAAGACATCGAGTTATCTGCATCCCACTTCTCTTCCATCCGTTCTTTTCAAATGTAACGTAAAAAGTCCTTTGTTTTTATTCAGAGTCAGGGTTTTTTGGGATAGATACATAAAAATGAAGTTTTTTATACTATCTACCTGGTTCGTTCTATTCTAATTGGACTCCCATTATTGTTTCCTTTTTTGCCTTCTGACATTCAATAAAAATGGTGAAAGCGCAGCATCAACATTTTCACCCATGAGTCCTTATTATAATTGCATAAGTCCCTCAGATTTATGTTGGGGTGGGGGGGGGATTTATAGTGCCATTTAATGGATCCCACCCCCTTCACCCTCCCCCTCTCATCTGTTGTCATGTTTCTCTCTCTCGTCTCTCATCTCTCTCTCTCCTCTCGCTCGATCTCTCTCTCCTCCTCTCTCTCTCGATTATGAAAACGTCTACTTTAGTTGCCCTGTGTTCCTTTTAGCGTAGATTTAAACTCCCACTCTTTTTTTTATATCAAACATTAACTGACAAAAATGGAAAAGGACAGTAAATTCAAATGAAAGTATAAAGAAAACAAAATCAACAACAAATGGATCAGAAACACTACATAACAAGACTGGTATTGATCGGTTCGATTTTTTAAAAGGTGTTTGTTTGGTTTGTTTACTGGGGGTTTATCAGACTCTCTGTAATATAATGCAACAATGATCTTAAAATAGCGATCGTGAATTTTACTCTCAATATTTGCGTTGCATTTGTTTGTACCGTCACGTCTTATGTTCATAATTATAATTTGACAACATTTGCACTATTAGGAAAATAATACCATTTAATCTTTGATGTATCTTTGTTTTATTACTAAATTCCTTGGTATGTAAAGCGTGCTCTACCAACTGAGACACCAGGACCTCCTACTAATTCAAACGTTTATAATAATTTAAAAATTGAGCTTTTATATAGCGCAATATCCACTAAAAGTGCTCAAAGCGCTTTACAAGGGGTGCCTGGGCAACAGCAAAATTTAACATGTAGGACAGGACATGACACCTGTTATACGATTTACAATTTTTTTTGGGAGAGAGACACCGCTGTTAACGGCCAGATTTCTCATTTATACCTGAGTACTGTGAGAGTTCAAAATGTTTCCCAGGTCCATGAAGGCCTGGGAAACATTTTGAAAAACAAACAGATGTCGTTCGGGATTAGATTTCCGAGTCTTGAAGTGCTACGTGTGGCCAATCTTGTTATACGGATGCGAAAGCTGGACTACAAATGCAGAAACACAAAAGAACATTGAAGCTTTTGAAATGTGGTGCTTGAGAAGGATGCAGAGAATATCGTATACCGCACACAAAACGAACGAAGAAGTGCTAAAACAAACATACCAACAAAGGAAACTAATGCCCTTAATAGTGGAAACGACAACTATCCTTTTTCGGACACATAGTAAGGAAAGATAAGAATGAATACCTGGCAAGTTGTGGAAAAATAACTGGTAAAACGCGCCGGGGGAGACAAAGAAAAACACATCATAGACCAACTGAAGGGCTTCACCAACCTAACAATCCAAGAGCTGTTTGAAAAGCAAGAGACAGGGGAATGGAGAGAGATAATTCATGCAGTATCCGAAGCCTGGACCAGGCATGGAACCTAGAAGAAGAAGAAGAAGACTGTGAGAGACTGTCAGTAAAGAGCCTTTTCTAAGGACTCAACTATGCGCCGAGCGAGGTTCGAGCCCCGGACCTTCCAATCCCAAAGAGGTTACATACCACTAGACCACATAGCCACATAATATGTCATTGATCAAAAAAATG